>NC_068385.1:2535076-2835076 GCF_023724105.1 Carassius gibelio | reverse complement strand
GTATTTTTACAATGGCATTGAAAAGCAAAAATGTTTTGGTGTGATGTAATACTTCATCCACACCCACAGGTGTCAGTATAAAGTACAACACCATAGGTGTATGTAAGGACCAGTAAAAAATGAGCAAGAAAATACTTACTGCTTGCGTTTGATCTCAAATCAGTGTGAAAATATAGCCCTTATAATATAAAAATATAATAAAATCTGATGACAACAACTACGACAACAAAAACCTTTTCAGTGCTTACTTTGAAATTCTCCTCTGTGAGTCCCTCCGCAGTCTTGGCATCTCGAATCATAGCTGCCACATATCGTTTTACTAAGTTGCTCAAGACCTCCTGCATTTAGGGAAAGAGCAGTAAAACTTAAGTGAAACAAATCAATCCAATATAGAAAATAAATGCGGAGAAATAGCATTTTTGGTGATAAGCTACCTGGTATAGGTGGTTGAGTCTCATGTTTTCAGCAGCTCTTCTCTGAAAAGACAAATAGAAGGACATTAATAATTCAATAATTCTATGTCTGTCCCCTACAATACTAAAGTATCTGCTCTAAGATGACCAAGCACACTGAACATCTTATGACACATATTTATTATGAAATTTCGTGTGCTCCATTAACCTTTTCAATAAAATGTTATTGATCTGTCATGTCATATGATTAGTTATTTAAATCAAATTCTATTTAAGATACAAAAAAAGAAAGAAGAAGAAGAAGTAGAAAAATAAGAAATCCTTTTTTTTTTTTTATAGCCTTACCCCTAATGTCCCAATTGTCTCAGTCTTCTTTGACCTCCTCTTGAACACATGCACCTTAATCCATGTAATCAGGTAACATATGGATTTGGGACTGGGGATAATGTTGAAGGGAGGTGGCAAGGTGCCTCCTTCCTCAAAATAACTCATCCATAATTTAGTTCTTGCAAATTTCCACTCAATATCAGCATGGTCCTTCAGAAAATCAAGAACACAATATATATGCTTTTAAATAATGCTTTCTTACCAAAGTGACTTACAAGGTACAATACATTGTACAGTATTTTCTGGAACGTATGCCATGTGGTGACTTGTATTACAAAGCAACAAAAATATGCCTACAAGTGTTCAGGTCAGACCTCAAAATGAACTTACGGCGATGTGCTGATAGGAATTGTTCATCATGGCAATGAGCATGTTGAGGAGGACCACCAAGGAGATGATGTTATAGGTACCAAACATGGTGGCACCCACAAATTCGGTGAACTTGTGGTCAGCTTGGACATTGGTCACATACAGATTGATCAACCCAAAAATGGACCAAAACAAAGACTGCAAGGTCTCAAATAGCCTAAAAACAGTGGACAAGAAAGATTAGAATGGGTAGGTCCTACTTATACATAACTTTTTTCACAATGTGATCTAGAAGTTAAAATTACTTTTTAAAATTAAGCTGATTTATAGCTGGTGTAGTTTAAAATGACAGTAGATAAATTAAGCTTTGAGATATGAAACATTCGATACTAGACTTTTTACCCTCAAACTTACGTTGAGAAAGCGTTGTTTTGACGTTCACAGCGTATGCCTTTGCAGTTCAGACCATCACTAGTCTCGTAGTAGAAATAAAGCTGATTGAGTCCATTAGCAAAGGCAAGCAACACCAGGCAATAGATGAAAAGGAACTTTAGGATGTCCAGAAGCATCCGTCCTAATGATATCTGCAAAGGACCTAGGTGAGAATTGGCCGTGAAGAGCGAGATGAGGCGTAGAGAGCTGATGATGTTGGCAATGGCAAACACCGCTTCAGCCACTAGTGTGGGGTGCCACATTTCCCAGGTTTCCCTTGGTTTGCAACCCCTGTACTGTTAGGAAAGACGAAAGTAACAATTAGTAACCCTTGATCCATTCCTGATTCCCACCAGTGACTGTTGTGATGTAATATACCTTAACGTATGCAACGATCTTCAGTGAGATGGTTGCAAGATACAAAGAATTCATCACAAAGTCCATGAGATTCCACCAGTCATGGATGTAATCCTGAAATCCACCATCCCACATCTGCTTGATCTCCATCCATATGAATCCTGCGAGGACGGCCAAGACATTTTGTAGGTTTATGTTCAAAGACCTTCTTGGTTCTCTGGTCCAAGATTAACCATGAAAATACTGCATGGTGAACATTACACACAAATAGTACAATTTAGGATCATTTTATGGAACCATATTGGTTCTGTAGGGATGTAGCTTTACCTAGAACCCAGGGTAGGACCATCCACTCCACAGTGGTGGGCTTTGGACCTTGGCGATCAGGATTGTTGAAGACTATGTGCTGAGAGGCCAGCAGCAGGAGGAAGGTCAGATAAGAGGCGGTGTGGCAAATAAACTTGATGAAAGGCTTGCGAATGAAGAGGCCATAGTGGCTCTTGGGTGCCACCAGGTAACAGAGGGAGAGCAGGGGGAACATGAGGCCGATTAAGACACAGGTGATGAACTTGCCAGCCCAGTGACGTCTCCTCCAGCCAGAAAATTCATCATACCAGCGGGAGGCCAACAGCTGCTGGCAATTTGGCTGTGCTACAAACTGAGAAGAGGAAAAAAAGAGAATACATGGAAATCACGTTACTATGCAAGTATGAACAGGTGGTCTGGGAAGTAAGCTGCCAACTGTCATTTTGCTTTTTTCCCAACAGTCTATGGTCAGATTTCCCAGAAATCCGTTTTTACCATTTGCAAGACTTACTAGAATCTTACATTTGTGTACATAAATTATATTGCAACGTTTGTTAGTTAGTGTCTTATAAAGTCAAAATGATAAAGTGAACATGAACAGAGGTCTGAGTTTATGCCATCAGACTGCTGAGCCTAGTTAACATGTTGCTTCATGCTGTACGAGATTCAAACACTTTTATGGCCCTGAGATAATTTATGACACTAACTTAACACACTAAAACATTCAGCACAAATATATATATATATATATATATATATATATATATATATATATATATATATATATATATATATATATTACATGTAAAAAAAAATTAAAAAAAGACAACTACGGTGAATATATCAACTCAAAAAAGGACAAACAGAACAAAAAAGACGAGAAAATGCTAAACGTTACAATGAAATTTAATCTAATAAAAAATGTAGATTAAAAAATATTAAAATCATAATTCTCAGAATTATGCATAATGCAATGTACATTTTTACTTATGTGCGTTGCCAAGCAAATGCTACATTACTTATATTGTCTGTTGTTCTTGATGCTTATTTTTTTCTTCAAACACATCCTCTTCATCTTGTCTCCAGTGATTTGCTCAAAGCCATTAACTGAGCATTTAAAATGTCAAGCGGAAGTGGGAGGGCACCTAACCAAATTACAAACAAATGCATCCTCATTACAGCAGAGCCAGGAATTCTGGAAGTGATGAGGTCAAGTCTGAGATGATTTTAAGTGATCTCTGTCAGGGCTGATCTGTACAGTGCAATCTGTTCTACTGCTCAACTAAAGTACTATCTGTCACAGGGCTGCTGTACAAGCGACAACAGTACCTTAAAACACCTAAAAAGGAAAAACAATAAGGTAAAAAACTTTTACTGAAATGTAAAAATAACTTTGATACAAGTTCAATATCGCAGCACGTCTATATGTACTGTATATACAGGCACATATACAGTACAGTTCCTACATATTATAAACTATTTAAGCACATAAATGGAAATGCTTTACTTCCACAATAGATAAATGGTACAAGCATTCCTGATGGCAATTGTTTTGTTTTTTTTAACCATTCACAGCAAACAGTTTGCATCATGTTCTCTACTCTTACAATGTTTGAAATCTTTTCATCTGAGCTAATAGAAAAGCATGCTGAATCTGATCTGATCTGTTCTCTGATATTTTAGTGAACATCCACATGCATAGTTTAATTGGAGTCATTCAAGTAACTTTACAGTAATAAGATTAGTGCTGGTGTGACTGTCACTGTCACTTCCAACAATCGTGTGGAACAAATGCCATTTAATCTGAACTTAACCATGTATAATATTATCACAGGTTGAGAAGAATATAACCAATGGATATTTAAGTATTTCACATTCAGTAAGCAGAAAACAAAATAATCTATACTGAATTCATCTAAAAAAAATTAAGGGTTTAATGCCTTTGGAGACCCAAAAGAGGGCAAAATAATTGCAGCAACATGGCTCCAGAATGTCACAACCCATTGCTGTATAATTATAATCTCTTCCTTTATTATTTATTTATTTGTATATTAGTTATTTTTGTTTCATGTTCAAACTGTATTTAAAAAAGACTGAAGTTAGGCTTGTGAATGTAGACTATTTTCTAACCAAATTTGAGCAGACTAGATTCAAGAGGCAGAGTAATTAGTAGCTATGAACCCACACTACATGTAGAAAGTGGATATGACTCCTCACTCCTAAACTACAATAAATCATAACAGGTCAAAAGGACCCCTTAACACAAGATCAACTGTGTTGGTCAACATTTCAACTTGTCAACTGTGAAAAATATGACCCCACTCTTAATTTGGGCTGGTAACACTTCAGTGCTTTTGGATTCATTCACAATGGAGGCTTGAGTTTCATCTGGCTCACCTCAGGTATTTCTGACCCAAAATGCCAAAAGGTCGAGTTACTAGTATTTTTTACAGCACTTTATAGAAATTAAAATTTGTTGTGAAGACTATTAAAGAAAGATAAGCAAAATAAATTAATATAAATAAATAAATTATAAATGATCCCAAAGCCAGTAAGTTAAAAGATTTGTTACCTGTATACATATAAATGTATACATTTAAAGTGTCCAAATATTTTTCTAGTAATTGTACAAAAATGCCTAATTGCAATAACAGATCCATACCTCTTTTTGCCGGTATTTGATGGCCAACTTCAGTCGAGCCAGCTCATTGTTGGTCTCATCCTGCAGCAGGTTGACATCATCGCTGAAATTAAGGATCAACTCCAGTTCGCGTGAGGACCGGGTTTGATCCAGGAGATCCTTAGCAAAGCGTTTGCATTGATGGGAGAGCTCCTCGTATTCGGCCTTGAACTCATTTTCAACTTTGCTGAGCTCCTGGAGCTCCCAGCTGAGCTGGAAAGCGGTGAGGAAAGGATCCTCGCTGGACATGGCAATGAGAGAGGGGCTGGCCAGGGCCTTGTAGATGTTCAGCCGTGAGCGTGAGTGCCGCAGACTGTCCACGTCTGAACTGGAGACGCACTCCATGCAGTTACACCGCACCTCGTGAGGCTGGGGGACCGACACACCTTTTTGCACCAGCATCTTGATGATCTCGTAGTTGTTGGTGTGGGCAGCCAGGATGATAGGAGTGATGTCCGGGGTGAAGTCTGAGAACTGTTTATCGAGCAGGATGGGCGGCACCTGGTTAGAAAATAGAAAAGATGACTGCTGTTCATCTGATGTCACACATATACACCATATTCATTATTTTTCACTATACAATGGCCCCCAAAACAACTTACACTTTTAGAAAATAAATATGAATCTAAACACGAATATTGTATTACAATTGAAAAAAAAACAAATATATTATAAATTAAAATATGTAATATTTTTTATAATAATGCCACATTTCATTTGATATTTTGTCATGTAATACATTTTCAGTTGTGCCTTAAGTGTCCAATTACTGTACTGTAAAAAAAATTCAAAGTTGTAAATATATCCAAAATTATTCCAAAAGTGTTACTTGCTGTTTTTTACTTGTGAAATTTACTAACAATTTCTGAGTTAAAATTGTTACTACACCCAATTTGTGTGTATTTAAGTCCACTGTATGTTTTATATAATAATAATAATAAATGTATGATTTAATAAAAATAAACTCAGAAATAGCAACAAGTGCAAAAAAACAGCAAGTAACACACTGAATAATATTTTGTTTTATTTATCCTATATATTTACACTATTTCTTAATGTGACATTGTTTTATGGAATATATATAAATGAAATATGCATAATACTGGATAAGTATTCAGGGCCTGTTGTGACGAGCATTTAGTGATGAAAAACAATTGCCTTAATAAGGATGCATTTGCTTTACAACCACACTTGCTGGATAAAACCCCCACAATTAAGGCCTCATTATTATTCAGATCTCAAATGTGAAGGACAGCTATGACAATGAAAATGAGAACATTCCAAACAAGAGGGCAACACAAATGCATAAATTAGAGGGGTTTAAACAGTAGGAGTGCCTTCTGCTGGTTCGATTGTGACAAACGGAAGCTACATCAAATGACCCAGACACTGGCTGGGAAAAAGGTCTTTCCTGAGAAACCTCTGAGCACATAAGCTTTGAAGTAGCTACAGCGCTTCAGTAGCAGAGAAGCTGTGTGAAATTCTGTCTGGAGTTTGGCAAGGTGTTCGCTTGATAAGCATAACGGTGACCCAGTTACAATGGGAAAAGATTCTGTGGTCATATACTGTAAGACCGAGATTTTCTATCCAAAGCAATATGTGTGGCAAATCTAAAAGTCCCCTAAACAACAATACATCCAATAAATTACACTCGGGGAAACACAATGCTGAAGCACTCGTTTTCATCAGCAAAGATGGCACACCTTATTAAAATAGAAGGAAGAACGGCTGGCACAATATAGCTGGAAACACCGCAACCTGCTTCAGTCTGAAGTTTGGGAGGGAGGAAGTTCATCAAAAGGACAATGCTTTAGGACAAGGGCAGGGATAAATGAACATCAGGCAACATAAGAACTAGATTGTGAATATGAATGTCCTAAAATGCTATATATATGAAGCACTAATCCATAATCCTAATCCAACCATGAAGTACATGCAGTACTCAAATCGTGGCACACAAGTATCATTCATTACCCTAAGAAAATAGAGCAAATCTGCAAAGAAATCTGGCCAAAATCATATGTGAAAGAAAGTATGAACATTAAAAAGACTTAAACATATTAAAATTACCTATAAAATAATTGGACCCTTATGACTTTCTTAATCTGGACAATCCTTAAATGAAGTGGACTATCCCTTGTAAATGTAAAATCTGGAACTTGAAGCATAACCAGCTAAGAACTGCTGTTTTAAAAATAGTGAAGTGGATGATATCTAATCCTTTACTGGTGAGTTTTCTAGAAATTGTAAAAAATACACTGCTACATGAAGATTGTGATCGCACCACATTTGTGGGAGATGGATAAAAAAAATAAAAATAAAAACCTGTGAGAGACAAAGAAAGAACGTGAAAAAGAAAACCAGGCAGCATGCACAAAAAAGGATTAAAAGTGATAAATAACGAATGAGGATCTAGTGAATTGAGAGAAAATTAGTTGAGAGTTTATGAATGAAATCCACACTGAGAAGAGAAGGTGCGATTTGAAGGTAGGGGTGATTACTGATTAGCACATTTTGACTGATATCTTCATCCTTTTCACAAGAGCTCAAGCTAACAGTGGCAGTGGCAAAAGCTTGACTACTTGATGAAGATAATGAAGGCTCCTGTTGAGGAGACAGGTTCAGGCTGCCACCCGTCCCATACTGATTACTGCAGGTTTGAAAGAACACCCATCACCTGCCCTGAACGCCTCCCCACAAAAACATTCACACCCTTCACAACTCCTGCAACCAGCCCTGAATGCCTCTCCAAACTACCGTTCACACCATTAACAGCTCCTGCAACCCATCCTGAACACCTCTCCAATCAAGCACTCTCACCATTCTCACCTCCTGCATCCCCCCTCTCCCCCCCACCTACAATTCAGATCAGCGAGGATGCGGTGCGCCAGGTCTTCCGGAAGCAGAAAAGGAAAAAAGCACCAGGCCCAGATTGTGTTACACCAGCCTGTCTGAAATCCTGTGCTGACCAGCTGGCCCCCATCTTCACACAGATCTTCAACAGATCGCTGGAGCTGTGCGAAGTCCCTTCATGCCTCAAACGTTCCACCATCATCCCCATCCCTAAGAAACCCAAAATTACAGGACTAAATGACTACAGGCCTGTGGCTCTAACGTCTGTAGTCATGAAGTCATTTGAAAAACTGGTGCTGGCCCACCTGAAGGACATCACTGGGCCCTTGCTGGATCCTCTTCAGTTTGCCTACAGAGCAAACAGGTCTGTGGACGATGCAGTAAACATTGGACTGCATTATGTTCTGCAACACCTAGACAGACCGGGGACTTATGTGAGGATCCTGTTTGTGGACTTCAGCTCGGCCTTCAACACGATCATCCCAAACCTCCTCCTGCCCAAACTAAATCAGCTCTCCGTGCCCACCTCCGTCTGTCAGTGGATCAACAGCTTCCTGACAGACAGGCAGCAGCTAGTGAGGCTGGGAAAATACACATCCAGCACCCGTACAATCAGCACCGGAGCTCCCCAGGGCTGCATTCTCTCCCCACTGCTCTTCTCCCTGTACACCAACGATTGCACATCTAAGGACCCCTCTGTCAAGCTCCTGAAGTTTGCAGATGACACCACACTCATCGGCCTCATTCAGGACGGTGACGAGTCTGCTTACAGACAGGAGGTAAAAGAGCTGTCTGTCTGGTGCAGTCTCAACAACCTGGAGCTTAACACCCTCAAAACAGTGGAGATGATCGTGGACTTCAGGAGAAACCCCCCTGCACTCCCCCCACTCACCATCATGAACAGCCCTGTGACTGCAGTGGAGTCATTCAGGTTCCTGGGAACCACCATCTCTCAGGACCTGAAGTGGGACATTCACATTGACTCCATCGTAAAAAAGGCCCAGCAGAGGTTGTACTTTCTCCGCCAGCTGAGAAAGTTAAACCTGCCACAGGAGCTGCTGAAACAGTTCTACTCCACCATCATTGAATCCATCCTCTGCACTTCAGTAACTGTCTGGTTCAGCTCAGCTTCTAAATCTGACCTCAGAAGACTACAGAGAGTAGTCCGGACTGCTGAGCGAATCATCGGTTCAACTCTCCCATCTATTCAAGAACTGTACTTATCCAGAGTGAGAAAAAGGGCTGTCAAAATCACTCTGGACCCCTCACATCCAGCACACTCCCTCTTTGAACTGTTGCCATCTGGTCGACGCTACAGAGCACTGAGCACTAGAACGACCAGACACAGGACCAGTTTCTTCCCTCAGGCAATCCATCTTATGAACAGCTGACAATAATGGCGAACACACTACACTTTATATTTATATACACACACACTTTATTTATCTAACACACATACTTAGTATACACTTAAATCTTGCACACAATATATATGTACATACATAACTTCACTTTGTAATATACCTGCCTACAATTGTCATTTGTATATTGTCATTCACTGTCTACATATTTGTATTTTTTATTCTTTTATTATGTGTTTTATGTTCTGTTGCTGTCATTCTGTTGTACTGCGGAGCTTCTGTCACGAAAACAAATTCCTCGTATGTGTAAACATACCTGGCAATAAAGCTCATTCTGATTCTGATTATATACTGCTGCAATACGACGCTTTTAAACTCATCCTTAACCAAAACAGACCAGAGAGGTGAAGGGTAAAGTATTGGAAAAAGTAGAAAACTTGACTCGAAATGTCGGTAAGATGACAGTTCAGGTCAGCTTTGTGTTTAATAGGTGAAAAGAAGTCTTTCTCGTGATTCATTACGCACATCTCCAACAAAGCCGAGGGGCAGCTTTTCTTTAATCTGATTATTAATATTTTTTAATGCTAAAGAAAGAGACCGTTTCCAACAATGTTATTTTACTGATCTGAGCAATGCAATTTACTCCCAAACTGAAAAAAATAAATAAAAATAAAAACAATTCACATTCAAGATGCAGATTAGTGTGTGTTCCTTCATGGGAACAGATTTGCTCACCAATGTGAATGGCTTCCATCAGAATTAAGAACTGTTTTTGGACTGTCCCTATTTCTCTCCTGATTCAGACTAGATAACTTTTTCAATATGTAAGCAATATTATGAAAATAGACGACTCATCTGAACTTTAAAACATCGTAAAGATGGATTTGTTTATTACAAGCACAGTTTTTCAACTAACAATATGTTAACTGATAAGTTATGTTGTGGATTATAGTGATGTTTTTATCAGCTGTTTGGATTTTCATTCTGACGGCACCCATTCACTGCAGAGGACCCATTGGTGAGCAAATTATATACTGCTACATTTTTCTAAACCTGTTCCGATGAAGAAACAAACTCATATACATATTGGATGGCATGAGGGTAATTACATTTTCAGCAAACTTTTATTTTTGGATGAACTATTCATTTAAGAAATTAACAAAAGAGAACAACATTTTTGCCTACACAACAGCTAGTTAACTCATTTTTATTACCAGTTCTGTAAAGAATGTGCTAATGTGATTAAAAAAAAAGAAAAAATTGTAAGACATGAGAGCCATAATTTAAAAATATCAAAGCAAACAACCTGTTCCTGTGTACTCACTCGCCCTCTTGTGGTCTATAGACATGCTGATTTAGTCTTTTGCATATCAAAAAGTTTTATAAATGCGACATTAATAGAAATAGTCAGAAATAGACACAGATTCAGAGGAAAAGAAAAAGCGCTCAGGGATTGAGGAAGAAAAGATCAAATGCACAGCTGCTTTTTGGAATTAGTGCTGCAGCATCCAGTCTATTCTTATCCAATAAAAGAAAATTGAGTTAAAATTATAAGGAGTGGACAGAAGAGTAAGACCCACGTTAAGTCACTGGGTGAGGGAGCAAAGATCGCTCCATTAAAAAGTAAACGCCATTAAAACAATGGTAATTATTAAATCAAATGCCTGAGTGTCTGAACATAGAGCTTTTTGTAGCATGCAGTTTTCTCCTCTGAAAAGAAGCAGGCATACAAGCGTACTTTTTATTTAAGTGTTCTTGAGTTGACAATTGAGGACTTAATCCCTTTCAGTCCTAAAGGGCACTCCTATCTGCAATATCAGTTGTTTACATGAGAAGTTATTAGGAGATCTTTTAAAGGTTTTACGTCCAGGGAGACTCAATGTAATATCTGGATAATAAAGCAAACATCTATACTCTGATCTGTTCTGCAAGTTTTGTTTTGTTTGTGCCATTTCATTTTTTTAAAATTGCTAAGCTCGGTTCTGAGTCACGCATAACAGGGAAAAAAATCCAAAATGCATTTAATAGATGCACATATTCATATAATAATGCATAGTTAGAACAGGAACATAAATAACCTTCAAGACCTTTAGCAATTGCCACAAATTCATCTGTCACTTGGCATCTGCTTAATTTGACAATTAGTTGTTTTGTGCAATTAATTATTGGCAGCTCAGAGCAAGAAACCATCCAAATTCAAAGATATAGAAACTAAATAAATGTAAACTTTCACCAGGTTTATTCAGGGTGGGAGAGCAGTCAAACAATCAGCTAAACCAATTGAACACCAGCAAAAGACCAGCAAACTGGTTTTCCGTTCTTTTATGGAATATTGTTATAGTTTTGTTGAATACGGACAGTGTGCTACTGGTTTGTTGGCTTGGTTCTTTTAACACAAACCTGTTTCTCTCCACTGGGCTTCTTGTGGTTCAGCAGGAGCTCCACGGCTCCCACCACCTCTTTACGGATGGCGTGGAGCAGTGCATCCCCGACATACACGTTGAAGCTGAGGAGCAGCTCAATGATCTCCAAGTTCTCATTCTCAATGGCGATGAGCAGCGCCGTGCGCCCTAGAGGATCAATGCAATTGATGTTGATCTTGAAGTAGATCTCCGCCTCTTCCAGCGCTAGTTTCACGCTGGCGTAATCGCCCTTCTCCACGGCGCTGAGATAGGACTTCTCCTGCGCCGAGAGCTCCGACTCGGCGCGCACTATCCGCAGCGGAATGCGGTCCCGGTACGAGGAGTTGTCCGTTCTGCGGTAGTACAGCTGCGACATTGTGGCTTAATCCATCACAAAACAGCTGGAGAGCAGTAAAAGCAACCTAAAGACAAACACATCTGTATACACTTGGAAACTGACAGACACTCGATTTGATGGCTTCATAATAACAGTCAACCGAAAAACGAGCAGTAGCTGGTCTAAGGTGGCAGGTGCAAGGTAGTAGAACATACAGAACCAGCAATAAAACAGCTAGCAGCTAGTCATACAAGTGGTTAGGTTTTGCATCAATGGCTGTACGCTAAGCTAATAAACAACTTGGAACAACTAAGGACAAGCTGGACTTTTCAATGAAATAATAATAATAATAATAAACTTTACTCTTCAAATTACGCATACTGTAGGCTACTTTACGCATGATATCGCATTCTCAACTATCACCTAGAGACTAAAAATCTAACTTATAATACAGAACATATCAAAATAGAATATCAGTGCATTAGCTATTTGAATTCAAGCACCCAAAACAAACTAATCTCCAAATTACGCATGCTTAGGTAATGGCACCACTGTAAACTTCGCTTAAAGAAACAACAAGCAAGGCTTGGATAAGGATGCTGTATTTATTTACAGAGCTCAGTGTACAAAAATACAAAATAAAAATAAAAACTCACCTTGCTGTCGTTTCACCTTTGATTCTCTCATTTATAAAGCTGATGCTACCAAGTTCACCGATAAAAAATAAATAAAAAAAATAAAAATACTAATAAAAATACTTTTGGAGCAGTAATGATTGTTGCGCATGACTGTGTTGTGCTTCCACAGCCAGCAACGACGCACCGCTGTAATCATGCTGGAATTGCAATTATCCATTACGCCCCAGTAGACGTCTGTCATTGACCACAGTGCATTGTATTAGCATTTTGTCTCGTCTGTTATTTCAGTTCCGCTGAGTCCTATTCTGAGGTGATGCAGAAAATAATTACAAAAATGAATTAGCCTACATAATGCACGTGCAGAATAACATTAATGCAATCTGATTTACAATCTGATAATAATAATAATAATAATAAAACGTTGTCTTGAAGATCGTATTATACTCTGCTTATGTTTTGCACATACTGCACGCGCCAACGCAACTACAAAAGAGGGACATAGTTACATCACTCAACATTCACTAAGCTTTAAAGACTGTAGGGGAGGTAGATGTGTACACATCGCAAAGAACAGATGAACTGTAAATGAATGTAATATTTAAAAAGGTATAATGATATTTCTTACTCCCTTGAGACATGGTCTGACCTGAATTCTGTCAGGAGGAGCAAGATTGCAAGAAGATGATATGACACACTTTTAATTGCTCTTCCTTGATCCAGTTCAGAGAAGCAAATTCTGTTGGGTATTACCTTCAGTTAATAATCAGATAGCAGTGTGGGTTAATTAAATGATTGTCATTTGATATCATTAATTCTGCTGCAAATTAAGTATTGTTCAGTGTGAGACCTATGTGAAAATGATTTTAATAATGCAAAATGACATAAAAGTTCTCTCATTTTGAAAGCTGATTCCCTGGACAAGTGGGGCCATCTGGAAGCCAAAAGGCATAAATGTCACTTCTAGTGAAATCAGTGTCAGTTTCTGTCAGCATGTCTCAGTCCACACACTTCCTTCATCCCGAGCAGTTTTGTTAAAAAGGCATGGTATCCGTAAACACATCTGTGAATGTCTTGCTTCCCGATTTATTATTTGCAAATTGATCTTATTTTTCAGCTATTTAAATGTAAAACATGCAGCATTTTTAGCAGCGTCAAGCACAGGAATATTCAGCAATCAAAGTTGTTTTTAGCTTCAAAATAAGTTGAACCCTCGAGCACAATGTGTTTATAACAAAATGGGGTGAACATAAATCAGACTATTTTGAGATGTGCACATGAATATTTGCATGGGATTTAAACAGCATAAAAGCTTTACAAGTGCTATGTAGATTAATGCCTTTCAATATTTGAAGACCGAAAACTTAAACAGTGGATAAATTGTGTGAATCATTCGTTAAAAGTGTTCTTTATATTGGATGTGACCATCTATTCTAAGTGTAAAGAACACCTGATTATTGATAGGCAATTTAAGCCCATTTTGATAACAGTCCAAACATTTGATTTCAGTAAGATTATAAGTATTGGACAAAGTTTCTTATGCTCACCAAAGCTGCCTTTCTTTGATGTAAAATCAATGATGGAATATTGCTACAATTAAAAATGACTATTTTCTGTTTTAAAGTATAATTTATTCCTGTGATGGCAGGATTTTCAGCAGCCATTACTCCAGTCTTCAGTGTATGTAATTAAAGATTTTACCTGAAACATGAGTTAAACCTATTGCTCTCAACCAAAGGTATCTTCATCTGACTATATTATGTATATATAAATGGCTCAAAGTACATTAAATAAATGTATAAATAGCTCAAAGCATTTCACATAAGCTCTGGTCTGAAATCATTACACAATTAGACACAATTAGTGCAAATAATCATGTCTGATTGTACCAGAGGACTCTCCACATGCAAGTTCTTCAGACATCTGGTGGAGTGTTTCATCTCTGAACACTTGGGGGTGAAAAGGCGTTGTGTGTGCTCATGTAAACCACAGTGCATTATGCAAGTTTAAGCAATTTTTTGAAGAGGGAATAAATTGAGTTAAAATAATTCTTCTGTAAACCCCAGAAAATTACTCATCAGCTATTACTAAGCTAATAAACTTGCATAAAACTTCACAGACAGCTGACATTTCTGCAGGGAGGGTTGTTTAAGAAAATGTTGAATTGAACTTCATTGATTTTGGGATGTCTTCATATTATGGGACTAAATAGCATGTAGCATGTAGCATTTAAATATAACTGACATTTAGTTGTGAGCAGTGTTGGGTGTAACGCGTTACAAAGTAACGCGTTACTGTAATAATATTACTTTTTTCAGTAACTAGTAGTGTAAGGCATTACTCGTCTGAAAATGGTAATATTATTACAGTTTTCCCGAGCTAGTTACTTGCGTTACATTTGCCAGTAGCACCTTCATCACACACACGGCACACAACACAGAGAACAGAAGGGAAGGAGGGCGTGAATGGAACAGTGATTGGTCTGGGTTTGGCACGAGGTATCATTTACCATCACTGATTGGTCGACAGCCGGCAGCAGAGCGGCACGCTCAGACAGATGGGGAAAAATGGAAGCGTCAACAACGGCAAGCTCTTTTTCAGAGGAAGGTTCCCAGCAACAGAAAGCTAGTTTCGACGGGTGGAGATTCAGTAATTATTTTGTAGGGGTGCTCCGATCACGATCGGCCGCTCGTTAATGCGCATCTCAGTAAAGCCGGTTCTCTAATCAGCAGTTTATTCCATCAGGTGCGTGAACCATATGTTCATACAACCGTGCCAATAAACGCTGAAAATGAACGTGGATTTGCGCATCTTCTCAGTTAATAACGGCTCTGTGTAGTAACAGCTGCTCTATGTGAAATCACGCACCTGATCAGGGCCGTGCACAGACCTTTTGAGGGGCATGTGCTGAAACCGAAAAAGGGCACCCCCTCCATTTTTTTATATCAATTATATATATATTCTCTTTTTTAGCTATTCTGTTTGGTTTTATAAGCTAATTTGTATTATCTGGTTAACATGATTATGAATGACATTGAGAAGAGGGGAAGGTGAGCAATGAGTCAAGTATTTTTGACGGTACAACTCAATTCCAGATTATAAGAAACTATAGCCATACCGTTACTATAACATATCCAACATGTATCAGCCTACCTGGCAAAAATTTGATAATTTGGTGGACCAGGGATGTTGGTCTCTTGAAGGTCTCTTATTAACTACACTTTCCCTAAAATAAGTCAGCAATGAAAAAATAAATAAAAATAGTGTGAAAAGTACAGTTGCAGTGAAAAACATTTCTGAAGGATCACGTGACACTGAAGAGTACTAAACTGGAGTAATCATGCTTAAAATTCAGCTTTGATCAGAAAAATAAATTACATTTGAAAATATATTCAAATAGAAAACAATTATTTAAAATTGTAAAATATATTACACAATATTACTGTTTTTGCTGTATTTTGGATCAAATAAATGAAGCTTTGGAATGAATCATGAATTACATTCTGCATGATAAAATATAAAGATTTCACAGAGATCTTCTGTAATTTTTTTTTTAGTTACTACTACATTACTGTCGTAAACCATGTTTTACTACATTTTATACATGTCAGGACGAGCGGAGAGTATACCATAACATGATTAGCCTAAATGTTAATAAATTAAGTGTATCAGCATTCATAAATCAAAGAAGAAAATTTCTTAGAAATATATGTTATCAAGGTGACAGGTACGAAACAGCGCGGGGGCGCACCTGTTATGATTTTTCGATAGTAAAAACAAATTATATGGTGTTGTATTACTTATCAATATATAGTTTTTGACCAGTGAATGTGTGCAAATGTGAATTTTTTTTGCCCGTCATTAAAACGGCGACGGCGCCTGCCGCTGCAGCAGTCAATTCTGTTCCCCTCGGAATGTCTGTTTCCCCTCGGGTTGCCAGGTCCGTGTAATAAACCCAACCAAATAGTTAATCAAACATTTTCCCAAAGTAGCCTAAATTCCGCGGATTTGGCAACATTCCCGCATGCAAATACACCAAACACACCTGGATTTAAAGAATGCAAAAAAGGACAAATTTCTTGCTACACTGCAGCATAGTAAAATGATTCTCACACTCCCGTTTATGTTCCTTTTTATTATTATTCATCTCGCAGTTGTTCCGTTATTTTTGTCTTATATTTTTACATTTCAAGTTGAAAAACCTCTCGTCCTAAATTTATTTTCAAGTTTAAGATTTAGGACGGTATTTTGAACTATTTGACTTGCCGTACATCCAGTCACGCTTCTTGCGCACGCTAGTTCTGATCGTACGTATAGTAACTCGGCAACTACGCAACAATTGTAGTATGTTTGCGTTAAGGGGAACAGACATTCCGAGGGGAACATACATTCCGAGGGGAACAGAATCGACTGCTACTACACCGAAAATCTGACAGCGTATGACAAATCGACAGAACACCGGCATCACATTACATTTTCATATACAGGTTACAAACTAGTTTTTGTAACGTTAGCTATATAGACGGAGCGCTCAGTTTTTCCTGTGGTAAAATGCATTTGGCCTAAATCGCATTTTATAAAAGATGAAATGCTACTATCTGCACAGGCTATTTTAGTGTTGGCTATGGCTATGACTAGATGGCAAAATGCTAGCCCTCTCTCTCTCTCTCTCTCTCTCTCTCTCTCTCTCAGGCGACGTCCCACATGTCTCAGTCAGTGAGTCAGTCAGACATCAAATAAATTAAATATGAGCCTTTATAGACGTAGTGTTTAGTAGTACTTATTCAAACAACAAGATATTTATTTACCCTTCGCAAAACTTTGTTCAGCTCCGCTGTTGTCTACTGTGCGGCTGGCAGGCTGCTGTGGAACTTCAGTTGATTCAATGAATATAGAGGGGGCGGAGTTATCAGCTTACTGACAGCTTGAGGATCGAATAAGATTTACACAAGCTCGTTTTAAGAACTTTCATTTGCTAAATATTTGTAAAACAGACAGACAGACGTAAAGGGTGACCAATAGCATTGATAAAAAAATAAATAAAAAAAAACACTACCAAAAAAAGGGCACTTCGGAGTGTAAGGGCAAAAAGGGCATGTGCTCTGCACAGGTTGAGCCCTACCTGTGCACGTGCCTGCACCTGATGGAATTACCGCTGATTAGAGAACAGGTGTACTGACGAGCAGTAATATAAGTGAGTTGTGTAAACAGTGATTTATGTGACTTCAATTATTTCTTATTAAACTGAAATCGAAAAGTAAAAAGTATTTTTTGGAAAAAACACATCCTGGTGTTAGTCTTCATATGCTGCTGAATAGTGTTAACACGGATATAGAAAAATAAGGAGTGCAAGAGATTGATTCCTAATGTCAGTTTATTTTTAATTAATACTATTGTAGTTCGGTTCCCTTTACATCTTTAACTACCCGTTAATTTATCAATTGAATGGGTGACCTATCCTCATTAATAGAGCAAACATTTGCCCCCCCCCTGAGAGAATTGGCAGGAGCCGCCACTGATAAAGACCCTAAAGAACACTCCTCCTTTGTATGTTCTCCCTCCATCTGATGCATCTCAGGCAATCATAGAGTAATTAAGAAAAAAAGATGTAACTAGTAATATAACTAGTAATATAACTAGTTACTTTCTCCAGGGAGTAATAAAGTAAAGTAAGGCATTACTATTTTTGAGAGTAATATGTAATATGTAATATATTACTTTTTTGAGTAACTAGCCCCAACACTGGTTGTGAGTAACTCTTTAAAGCTGTGTCCGAAACCACTCCCTATCCACTATATAGTGCACTATATCAGGTGTCACCCATTTCGTAGTGCTGTCTGAATTCTAAGTGAACAGGTTCATTCCCTACATTCGTCTATTACTTTTTACCCACAATTCATTCTGATTTCGAATGTACAAGTACAACCGATCTACACGAGCTGTGTCCGAAACCGCTCACTCGTTCACTCATTCACTAGTTCCTATATAGTGTATGCCCTTATGAAACAAAAATATATTGCAGTATATTGGAAAATATCATGTAATATATTAAGCATATATTCTTAAATATGGGATTTAATATTTATTTGTTCCAATATATTGCAATATATTGAAAGCGGCAATCATTTGTATATTTTGCAATATATTATATAATATATGTATCATCAGTATATTATTAAATGTATTCAAATATATAATATATTAGAAAATAAAAAGGGAAAATAATATATTACAATATATCACAATATATTTTAAGAAATATATTGGTAAATATATTTTCCTTTCGTAGGGGTGGCAGTTGAGTGCACTTTATCAGCAAAGAGTGAACAAAAACAAGTGAGCGAATTCAAACGCTGATTAAATCTAAAACCCTTTTAGCCTAGCCTGTTAGCATATATGCTAGTAGGCTACAAAACACAGAATTCTTGCAAAATCTGAATTCAAAGCTACAAACAAAGACACATTAAAGTGTATAACAGTGTTTCTGTCTAACACTTGAAATACCTCACAAATCAGTGTAGGCTTTACAATAGGCAATTTTACAAAACATTTTTACAAAATGTGTTTATGGTCAAATGATTTTGTCACATGACTCTTTGGCGGATGTTCAAAAATGTGGCTAGAAAATTCAGGAGTAAGGATGTGATTCCACTGAAGTGCAGTTTAGTGGCATATTTCCTGTTGCTTGTGTTGTGAGGAAGATCATAGATACGGGACGACAGTCTGGAGACAGACTTTGGTGTGTACTATGTAAGCAAAATAACTTTTGTAAACCAGTGTCTGGATAATGTTTACTTTACAACTGTAATCAGTTCACCACAGCTGTCCGACCAAACCATGTAGCTCTGCAGCTTTTTTTCCATTACAACATACATAGCTTCTGTGTCAGTCATAAAGTTTTTATTATATCTTTGAAACATATGATACATTTTTTATGTAATCCTGATCTTTTCTGAGTCTTTCAGGTTTCAAAAAAGGATGCAAAATCACTTTTTCAGAAAGTCTTCTGTGTTTTAAAGAATGAAAAGTCATACAAGCTTAATGAAAATATGCTCTAAGAACATTTATCACTCATTAAATTATGAAAACATTGTTAAAAAAAATAGGTTAAGTGAACAGTTAGGGAACATTACATTTTATCATTTTGCAGACATTTTTTACACTTTTTGAACATTCTCTTAACATGCTGAAACTTTTCAAAAATGTTGGATAAATATCCAACTATAACAGATTTCAGATGAAAAAAAAATCCACAAAGGACTTATAAATAATGTTTTTGCTTTATTGTTTTGACAACATTATTAAAGATCAGATTATTTGAAAAATAATTATAATGTTACTAGAAGAAGAAAAA
The DNA here is from genome assembly GCF_023724105.1 of Carassius gibelio. Classification (NCBI taxonomy): domain Eukaryota; kingdom Metazoa; phylum Chordata; class Actinopteri; order Cypriniformes; family Cyprinidae; genus Carassius; species Carassius gibelio. Next base: position 2,815,250 of record NC_068385.1, on the reverse strand, counting down.
AACTTGTTGATAACTTTGAAATAACTTTGACAGAATGTGAGCCAAAGTTCAGAGAATGTTCCCTCTTATGGAGGGATGGCATGATATTTTTTGGGTGAATGATATCTTTAAATATTCCAGTGCCACTTCTTTTTGTGTGGATGAGAGGCTGGAAAGATTGAAAGAAAAAACAACCACTTCAGCTCGTTCATGATGAAGCCATTGATCTAGGTCCAAGGAAACACAAAATCCACCGCTGTAAAAACAATGTAGCCTCGACACACTGATTGCAGCTGTTGCCATGCCATTGTGTAAAATGTGGATTAATTGCAGTTTTTCAGTGTCTGATTTGCATATTCTTCTAGAAAGGGGAGTGAGCAGATTTTTTCATTGCTGATGGAACTGGATGAAACCCAGACAAGAGAAAAGGGTGATCTGTCTCTTTCTTTCATACTAGCAAATGCAACCATGCACGCAAACTCACATGAATTGGAACAATGCAGCAAAATGACAGTATAAGCACAGTTTGAACAGAATTTGTAATGCTGATTGTGACAGTTCTGGAGATGAAAAAGAGCAAAGCTAGAGAATCACACTCATATAAGTTCCTTTGTGGAATTTATTTCTTTGTGTTGAAGTTTTCTTGTTTCGAACAAAGCACATTAGTATTGTTTTTTATGCCTTTTTATAGTGCATCTCCATGTAGGAAGTATAAACATCGGTCACTCTAATTATTCATATTTTGACATTACTGTATAGAAGTTTGTGTTTGCAACCCATTTTCTGACACGGTTTTGAGTAAATGTAGTTATTTTTAATTCATTAATTTTATAAATATTATTTTTCGAGAAGGCCCATGCTAAGCATCATATGCTTTAAATACTGTTGTCCCTGTTTTAACTAGCTTAACCATCCAGATGTTTTTGTTCAGCCTAGTTAATCTAGACCAGCACTAACAATCATAAACGGCCCTTTGACCTGGTATAGGGCTCTTTGTATAATGCTTGATATATAATCAATTAATCTGTCAGAATATCTGAAGTGCTATTTCTAAAAGTTAAAGTACTGACATTTAGAGAGAAGCTCAAACACCTGTCTAGCCACAGTCAGTGTCGGCAGCACTTTTTCTGGACAGAGATAACTGTTTCTCTATGTAAGGCGAGTTCTCTTAGGAAAGAGCTACTTCTGAAGCACATCTCTCATTCCTTCTCATTCCCACAGACGGAGTGGGTGGTTCACCTCCACAATACAGACGTGCTGATTTGCATTTTTATAGTGTTAGTAAGTAGATTTTTCCTTCAGACTTGAATGAATGAACAATCGTTTAGTTCTCTTTATGGTAATTGATTGTGACAGCCACTGCAGATAATTATTTACCATGACAGACTGAGAAATATACAGCTGTCTCTGAATATCCCGCCTGGTTCATATTAGTTGATGCAATCAGTTCTCATATCAGGAATGTGCACGTGTGTGCGTGTGTGTGTGTGCATGTAAACTTTTATTTTGTTTTTGTGTGGTTTTGGTCCTGTCTTCCAACACTCATGACAATAGTGCTATAAAAATCACAGGATAAACCAAAGATTGCCATTAAAATCCAGGTTGAGCAAAGGAACAGCTTGTGTGTTTTTCTGTAAGACTTTGAGCTATAGTCACCGATGATTGGTTCATTACTGAGAAAAACAGACATTTTTATCTGATGTAAAATGACACACAGCTTTGAGGTTCTGAAAGATGACAGAATGTATCCATTTACTGTAAATAATAGAACAAGTCCAAAGCATTTCCACCTTCCAATAGAGAAATCCCAAAATACAGCAGGAACTCTTTTTTAATCATCTGCTAGTTTATTTTAGCAGCCTCTGGGTAGCATCATCTGAAAGGAATCTCCTGCTGCAGGTTGTTTAATGTCTCAATCATTCAAGCAGCTGAAAGTATCTCAGGAGCAAGAAAAGAGCTGCATTGTTATTAGGAAGGTTCAGTAATATAACCTACTTTCATCATATTTATAGATGGAGCAACTTAAGCATGCTGCAAAATGGTGACAAGCATGTTTTAGGAAATTAATTTTAAACCTGATTAAACAGTGCCAAATGAATAAATCATTCAGATTTTTCAGTCACTCAATCCAGCTGTTGCCTATAATGTTCCCTATTGCCCAAAGCAAAGGAAACCAACCAGCATCAAGGTGAATTACCGTATTTTCCGGACTATAACTTGCACTTTTTTCATAGTTTGGCTGGCCCTGCGACTTATAGTCAGGTGCGATTTATTTAGCAAAATTAATTTGACATGAACTGAGAGAATTGAACCAAGAGAAATGAACCAATAGAGAACATTACCGTCTAAAGCCGCGAGAGGGCGCTATATGCTGCTCAGTGCTCCTGTAGTCTACACTGAAGACATAGAGCGCCCTCTCGCGGCTGTAGACGGTAATGTTTTCTATTGATGCTTGGTTCTAATGCTTATAGTCCAGTGCGACTTATATATGTTTTTTGCCTCATCATGACGTAGTTTTGGACTTATAGTCCGAAAATACGGTATTTATAACATCATAAACTTTGATTTGAAGCAAAAAGTATTTAAAAAACAAAAACAATTTTTAATCAAAAAATACAAATGAAGAAAAAAAAATGCATATAAGAAAAAATGAATAAGGGAAATAACTACAATCCCAATAAGCATTTCAAATTACAATATGTTACATTTCATATTTTGCAATAAACATATATGTACTTACACAAATATGTTAGTAGTATGGGATGTAGCAGGTCGTAACAATTTCTCTGGGTACCCCTGTAATAAATGGGATAGCATAGCTAACTATACTTTATTAGGGAAGGCGTGGCCTAGTGGTTAAAGATTCAGACTTCTAAACCAAAGGTTCAGAGTTCGATTCTCATGCCAGCAGGAATTGTAGGTGGGGGAGTGACTGTAGAGTGCTCCCTCTGCCTTCAGCAAGGCACCAAACCCCCAACTGCTCCCTGGGTGGTGCAGCATAAATGGCTGTTCACAGTGTTTGTGTTCACTACTGCGTGTGCACTTTGGATGGGTTCAATTTCAAAGCATGAATTCTGAGTATGGGTTACCATACTTGGCTGTATGTCCTTTCACTTTTTATCACTTATTCCAAGAATTCAATATCTTTGCATGATCACTCTTGTGTATGCATAATAGGAAATAGTTCCATTCTTGTAAAGCCACTGTTAAACAAAGAGCTCGTTTTATAAGGAAACACTGACATGTTACTACTTTGACATTGTATCTATCTTCCTGCTTACACTGCCTGGCTGCTTGCAAATGACAAACCACCACCATCATTTTATAAATCAGAACATGTGCACCGGTCACTGCATCAGTCTATAAGATACATACATATTTGTTGGAAATAAAGCATTCCTAGGTTCCTCATAACAACTTGTAATGAGTACCATGGCTTCTGCTCCCACATGACTTTTGCCTATGAAGAGCCAATAAAAATGTTAAGCTGCCAGTAAACCTAATCAGTTTAAATGAGGACTGTTTTGCTTGCGTTTAATACTGCTGTTCCCTCACAGATCAGATCAGCATTCATGCATTGATGTCATTACACATGTTTAAAAAACAGAAGGTGCTCCTTGATAATGTTACATGACAAGATAGGGCTCAGTTTGAGGAATTGCTATGCAGGAATACAGCCAATGACCTTTTAAACCAAGTAAACATTTGGTTTCATGTGATGTAGTGAGCATTGCTGTGAATTCCGCTGAGACTGGAAACAGGGATGTGGAGAGGAACAAGGAGGTAAATATTCTTCAGGTAACAATCCAAATGAATGCAGTGTTAGTCATAGACAACACCAGACAAGGCCTGTGTGTGATACTGGCTTTCATGGAGTTGATGAGGATGGCAGGCAGGTGTTACGATTGAGTCCTCCTCTCGGCATTATACTCAGATTCGAAATTCAAGTGGATACCACATAAGTTCCCGTTTTCACCGCCACGGCCTAAAAATACTAATAAAACTTAGTTTTCGAAAAATACTTTGCATCACAAATCATTATGTTATTTGGCTTTCTATTAATACAATACAATGAATCACTGCTTACAGTCTCCCAGTGTCTTACATAAATGACAGTGACTCATTTACACCAAAACAAAAAATAACATGTCCGAAAACATATTTTTTATATAACATTTCATAATAAATTCAGACAAGCTCAGTACTGACTCGTTTTTTGTCAGTTTATTTTTATGAAATGGAATGAGTACATAAGATTGTGGGTGATCTAAGGTCGTGGAGGATACATCCCATGCATTCTTCAAATTCAGCTGAATGAAGGACGAGAAACGAAGGCTGCCTTCCAAGGATCCTTGCGTCTGAGACGGCCTTCAGTGACACAAAACATGTGAGTTTCTTCTGAAGAGCAATACTAAAAAAAAACATATGAAATTAAGGCAAAATACGAAATATGTACACATCTTCATTCTGTTCAAAAGTTCATACCCCTGGCTCTTTTTGCATCGTTTTTTCTTCCGGAGCTTTTGAACCTTGCATATGAGTCCCTTAGTTGTCCTCAGTGTGAAAAGATGGATCTCACAATCATATAGTCATTGTTGGAAAGGGTTCAAATACACAGAAGATACTAAATAATCTTTGGGACCTGAAGGATTTTTCCGAAGAACAGAGATAAGTTTAACTGTTCTGTACAAACGAGGGATGCATGAACAACTATCAAAAAAAAAAAAAAAAAAGTGGATTATCCACAACACAGTATTAAGAATCAAGCTCATGAAACCTTTTGAATTTTTATAAATTAAACTATTATTTTCTTTTGTGGACTATATGTAAACGTCTTTTATTTGACATAGATCAATACTAAATAAAAAAACAACATGCATTTTGTATGATCCCTCTTATTTTGGTAAAATTATTAATTATTTGCAGATGCTGCAAAGTGCATGTAAAAGTGACCACAACTGTAAATGCAGTTTATAAAGTGAAGTTACATGTGGCCAAGTACAATGGTGATCCATACCGGGTGCACACACAGAGTAGTTCACACACACACACACACACACACACACACACACACACACACACACACACACACACACCCAGAGCAGTGGGAGAGTCAGTGTTGGGGTTTCTTTTCATAGTTACTAAATACAGAAAACAATAAGATAATATAATAAGTATTTAAGTAGTGTAGATCAGTCATAATCTCTGGATATGGAAGTGGTCAGGATGGGAGTTTGCCATGACTGATGACAATCTCATTCCTCTGCTGGTCATTAAGCTGCTGTTTGGGCAGTTTGCTTGTGGTCAAACGTAGTCTGCCTGAGTGCTTGTATATACAGAGTCACAGTGAAATTAATTCTGTCTTTGTTTTTTGTTTTAATTCCCATTATTGTTCAAAAATGCAGCTTGAAAGCATATATATATATATATATATATATATATATATATATATATATATATATATTTGCTTTTTTTTCTATAATGACATTTAAGTGGTTGCATGTCTGTAAAGTGGTCAAAAGGGGGCAGTGCTGAACTAAATACGATCTAATTGCACATTCCGTGACCTGTAAAAGCGTAGTATTGAGAGGAAATATGTAGTTGTGCGTATATGTACTTTAAGGTTGTATGCATTTCTTTTTCTTACAAACGTTTACCATAAAAAGTGAAGAAAGATTAGCACTGGTTAAAAAACAATTGCTTGTGCTGTTGATTCTGAACTGTGAGCGTGTGTTCAGGTAATGCCAAATAAAATTCTGATTGGTTTTGTACCATATCAGATGTTAAATAATAAATAAAAATAAAAACTCAATCCCTTGAGGCAAACATTTTGGACTAAATAGTGTCATACCTGCTGTTAAGTCTAGTGGAAAAAGCTTAACTTTTGAAACTTTTGAGCAGCTCAATGAAAGATTAATGTTGCACTTAATTAATGACAGCAGGGAAGAGTGACAATATTTTTGTCAATCCCAAAACAAAGCAGTATTAGCCACCATTGATGTTAACCTTTAGAGGGCAGTTGGACAGCACTCCGGAATAATGCATTTGTAAAAACCCAGAGGGCATTGCTTCTATTATATATATATATATATATATATATATACAATTATATATATATATATATATATATATATATATATATATATATATATACAACAGAAACTAAAGGAATGTGGTATGCAGTAGTACGCTGAAATCATTTACTATTCATTAAAAAGCACTTACTCTGTAAACAAACTTGTTAAGTCTCCAAACTCCATGTTTGAAAATGAGAGGGTTTATGGCATTTGCAAAGTGTAATTTCCAAATTTTTCATTCAAACAGATGGAAAAAAAAACTTTTTAATAGGAACCACAAGAAACCAAAGCATCTTAAACTGTGTACACTATACAATGTGAAATAAACCATTTGAAATAAAATATTTATGTGCTTAAGACCTTGTAGGCTTTTAGAACTCTATAACATGAAACATATTTTTTCTAAAACATTTTCTTTCCAGATGCTGCAGTATAGGGTGGATATACAGCATGTGCCAGCATTGTTGAGGGTCCATCGGGCAGAAATTGTATCATGCTGGGTGTGGATGTAGATTGGGCCTAAAGCAGGATTAGAACAGGTGACCTCTACTGTGCCTTACTGACCACCGAACAGCTGGAGGCCTTGAGACTTATTAACAACTGTTTCAAAGTTTAGGGTCTGAGGGGTTTCTCCTGAGTGAGCTTGTTTTATAACTGAGTAACTTCTGATGTTAATTATCTATGACAAATATATTTCTCAGTAATCAGCCTCCTCGGGGACAGCTATAATATGAATTTATCTTTCTGCTCATTACTATTTCAGCATCAGTTATAGCACTCATCTCATGCAAATATGGTTTTAGGCAATATTTGAACATTTCAAAGCAAGAATTAATGTAGATAAATGGTTTGAAATGTGTGTTGCACACTGCTATTCAAAGGAATTTATTTTAAAATAAATGAATCTTTTAATTCAGCAAGGATGCATTCAATTTATCAAATGTCACAGTAGTCAAGTCAATAATAATTTTGCCTTCACAGAAATAAATTGCATTTAAAAAATCTTTAAATAGAATATTTATGCAATATTGCTGTTTTAATATTTTTTTTTTACTGTATTTATCAAATAATTACAGCCTTGCTGAGCATCAGAGACTGTTCAAAAACATTACAACGACATTTAACATTTAACAAATCTTACCGACTCAAAGGATTGCAGCAGTAGCACATCTTTTCCTGTAAACAGATGTAATGGTTGTTTAGATGAGCTGTAGATGTATAGGCGAGAATAGAATTTGAGCTCTGTTTGCTCTGAACACATCTGTCATAAAAAATGTGTTGACATGTTTTAACAACAAGCTTCCCTCGCCTGGCAGGAGAGTATGTCCAGTCAAACACAGGCCATAGCCAGTGCAGTATAGTGAACTAAAATAGCACTAATGAGATATGTGGGGTGCATTGTCATAACTCATAACCGACTGCATTTCAGGCAAAAAAAAGAAAAAAAAAGAAGACCTGATAAGCTCAGAGATTGTTGCAGTAGAAAGACTGAATGACAACTGCAGCGCTTGGCAGCTATGAAAGTGGAATTCCACATGAAATATCCGCAGCATCACAGAGCACATTAGGTTTTCTTTATATATGATGATGTCAAAGTTATTAGTTTGTGCTGTTAATCCACTTTAAAAGTCACTCTTTAAATCCACTCTTAATGTTAATGACTTCAAATGTAAGAAAAATTCTGCTTTAATTCTTCAACATATTGAATCCACCACCCAGTCTTGATTGATGCAAAGGAAAAATTGTGCCAAATTATGTCATACAAGCCCAGTGAGTTTCCTCAACCAGACAGATACATCTGAAAGATTATTTCACAGCTGAAAATGGTCTGTAAAGCTATAGTAAGATTTAGTTTAGTAATAATTCACAATTGTGTTGCTTTGAGAGTTACAGTACCTGAGTTGCCTTGTTTTGTCTGTTTGCATTCTTCAATATTTTTTATATTTAAAATAAGTTAAAACTATCAAACGCGAACTTGAAATGTGTTACGTTAAATTATTTAACATAAGAACAATTTAATGTTAAATAGTCTCTCACAAATGCTGATTATTTGACTAAAAAAACAATAAAAAGGTATATATATGCAGTTATTATAAATTGTAATAATAATAATAAACAACGCTACCTTTTATATATATATATATATATATATATATATATATATATATATATATATATATATATATATATATATATATATAATTTATTCTTGTGATAGCAAAGCTGAATTTTCTGTATACATTATTCCGATCTTTATGTCAATCTCAAGAAACTGTTCTTATTGTCAATGCTGAGACAGTTGGGCAGCTTAATATTTTTGTGGAAACATTTTTTTTCAGAATTTCTTAATGGATAGAAACTTTGAAAGAACAACATTTATTTGAAATATAAATGATAAATGTACTGTCCTTTTTATCAGTTGAATGCAACCTTGCTGAATAAAAGTGTTAATTTCTTAAAAACAAAAAACAAACAAACAAACAAGCAAAAAAAAAAAAAAAACATTCTGACCCTAAATGAATGGAATTGTACATGGCCACAATCTAAATGCGTGTTGTGACCAGTGTGTACCCCTTCAGGGACCAAATGTCCTGAATAATCCAACATGTCAAGTCTGGGCACACAATCACAAGTGATGTTCTGTAAACACTAAAAGAAGATTAATTGCTATTATGTCTGGTGGCAAAATACATTTATCATAATAGCAAGGAAGGGGTATTCTTAAATCAAGCCAGGAAGAGAGCATAAGATCCTGAGTGGAAAGTTCCCTGGAGGAAGCACTTTAGAAAATAAATGGATTTGAATGGAGCCCAGGTAATGCTGGGTTTATACACTGTAGATAGAGATGTAGAGGGCTTGAGCTGCAATTGATGTCAGACTGAGGTAATGACAATAATCTGTGCTCATACTGGGGGATGTAGGAAGTATCGCATTCTCTTTATTGTTACATAACTTTATCTCCATGATAAATCCTGTACCAGCAAAATAAGTATAAAAGATTGTGAACTTAAAGAATGTATTTCATGAAAGTAAAAGTATTATCTGTTTTACATGATAATGCAGACAATCTAACATTCAAACTGCTAACCTTTTTCACTTCTGCCTTTCTTCTTTTAAGAATATCTGACCTACACATCCAATAAAACCAAAGTAACCATTAAGTTAAATACAGAGTGAGAGTGGATAAACACTCAGAGCTTTCGCTTTGTCCATTTCCCTGAAGTCAGTGTTGGAAAAACCTTTTTTATTCTTCATGCAAGTCACAAGTGAGAAAGCATATTATTAATTGTGTCATACAGTACCTTTTATGCTCTTCTGATTGTGCATTACAAATAGAAAATTGCTAATCTCTGGTATGGACAATCAGCACTAGACAACTCTAATATGATATGTCTGATTCACACTGAGGGTGTTGACAGGGCTGGATTCCTCTGTGATGTGCATAACTTTAAGCCTTACTGGAAACATCAGCCAAACAGCAGGATGCCAAAATAGTTGGACGTCTGAGTTTGTGTGACTGTGCATGTTGATAGAGGATTCGTTGTGTATTTATGGTACTTAGAATTTCTCAGTAGGAACGTAACACTGGAATATTCAAAAATTATTTTTTATTGAAACTGGTCTCACATTATCATTTATGCAGAATTTTTTATATGATCAATTTACAACAGTATACATTGAATGAAATACAGATTTCTTTTTTTTTTCTTTTTTTTAATATTTTTTTTTTTTAAAGACAATAACTTTTGGATTACTCTATTAAATAAACCATTTGCCTTTATAGTTTACCATGCAAGCATTATTGTATTTCATATCAGTTTAAATACATCGGTCAAATAAAATCTAAAGATATGGTTTGCTCATAACGCTGTTGAGTGTATTATCTTCATTTAGCTCTCTCTCTCTCTCTCTCTCTCCAATACCTGCTCTCACCTGCTCTCTTCTCTCACATCCTTTGGCAGATGCACAGAAAGATGTGCACGTCTTATCAATCAATAAAACACATCACATGTGTGAAATGCAGCTATAGTTCCAAAGAACATCTGGCCTAAATAACTATGCCTGATTTATAGTCTCATTTAGAGGGTATATTCTAAAAAACCATAGAAAAAAAGGAAGCTGAATGTTTTCCTGTGTCCAGTCCCATTTATACTGTATATATGTGCAAAACAGAATAATTTGCTTTTGTTTGGACAAAATATATTTAAATAATATGTGGAAAATATGTACTATTTATTAAATAAACAGGGTGTGTTTTCTTTTCTTTAAAATATTACAGCAGTGTTAGATTAAAAACTTTGCAATATATAGACTGAATGCTTTTATATATAGCCTGTGCTGAAAGGAAGCATTCTCCTGTCCAGTGCAGACTTTGATGACTGTGCCAGATTATATTAAGAAGGCTAGAATGTGGTAAGATATTTGACTGTATCAATCGGTTTTATTCTTTCAGTTTTTCTAGAAAAAAAGTACATATAAACATGTTTAGATTGGAATTTAAATAAAGAAGAAATTCAGAAGTGTTGGATTTCTTTATTTCATTGTAAAGCTTAATGCACAATTTACAAAAATATTGATAATTAATCGTTTTAAACGTTATTTTATTTAATTCCAAGTTACATTTGAACAGGAGGCTGTGTGATGCCAGAAGTCAGAAGGAAAAATAAGGTTTCTGTCATAGACTGTATGGTTTCTGTTCTAAATAAACCAAAGTAAAAGCCATCATAGTAAATAAAACTAGATAGTAGTACTTTTATAGGAAGGAATGGTAAAACGGCTTTCCAAAATACGCCACTTCTAAATTCATGCAGATCTGTCCCCGCTTGCCTCGCTGTGACACCGCTTGCGACCAATCAGAGCACTCCAACCGCATTCAATCGTAAACGTGCGCCAATAGCGTGAGAGCGGGGCGTGATTTCTCTTGCAACGCACCGCGAGGCATGGAGTTTATTCAGAGTGCCAGCTGCACAGGGAGAATGATGCACCTTTTCGCGGATGCGAATGGGAGATTTTTCTGCTGCACGCTTTAACTTGCTTCACTTTCTCATTTTGCCACAGACTGTGCCGAGCGTGTAGTAGTAATTCTGGCTTACATCACAAATGGCTCGAAGTATAACAGAGCAGCGGCAACGTAGAGCGTGTCATGTGCACTTGTTTCTCTTTATACTGACTTTGTGTCTCGATGCATCATCTGCACTGGGATTTGAGAGTGTGGGATTAACATACGGTTTAAGATCTGAACTTTCAGAGGATGCTATTCTTGTTGCCAATAAAGGAGTGCGGGTTCCTTTCGGCAGATCTGTCTATATTGATCCAATCAATGACCTGGTTATCCAAGTTCAGCCCGGCGACCAGTGCACCATAACAATTCTGGATAATGACCCGCTGTCACAGAGACCGGGACAGCTGTCCCCGAAAAAGTTTCCTTGTGAATTTGGTCCCAGTGATGTAAAATACTCGCATTTCGGATCCAAGAGCCCTTCAAAAGACAGAGTAAGACTTCAGGTCAGATATGATACTCAGACTGATACAGTCATCATTCCCTTTATGATGGAAGTTGAGGTGATTTTCACTCAGCTTGAGATTCTTACCAAACACATGCCTGTAACTGTAGAGAAACTGCTTGGAATGAGTAATCCTATTGATAAGAAAATCCTGGAGTTTACTTATGATAGAAATGCTCATTTGTGTAAAGTAACATCTCTGGCCAGTGGCAGCTCATTACCCAGGTATGGAAAGCTGATTGATAATGGAAAATTAGGGAAACCTGTCGACTGTGAAGATTTTGTCAGGATGGACATTCGCTATCAGCATACTTTTACACATCGTTCTCCAAACCGAGATTATATTCCCATGTATTTAGAGTTACAAGATAAAGAAGCAAATGTACTGAAGCAAGAGTTTTTCCAAATCGTGGTGATTATAAAGGAAGGTGAGGAAAACACAGCACCTAAACCGAGTTTTGTAGCAATGATGATGATGGAAGTGGACCAGTTTGTAATGACTGCTATAACCCACGATATGCTTGCTGCTGAGGATGTGGAATCTAATCCTGATGATTTAATCTTCAACATCACTTCCCCGCTGTCCTTTGAGGAGGGCTACATTGTGAGCACGGATGACAGGAATTTGCCCATCACATCTTTTTATCAAGCAGACCTGAAAGATCTTAAAATAGTTTACAAGCCTCCCTCTGTGGATTCAGATGTAGAGAGAATTTTCCAAATTGAGTTTGAAGTTGTAGATACCGAGGGGGCTTTATCAGACCCTTTTGCATTTATGATATTAGTTAAGCCCATGAACACTCTAGCTCCGGTTGTGACCCGTAACACTGGCCAATTGCTTTATGAGGGTCAGTCGAGGGCACTGTCCAGCTCACAAAACCTACAAATTAGTGACGAGGACAACTTAGACCACATCCAAATCACAGCTATTAATGGCCTTCGCCATGGAGAGCTAACAGTTCTGGGTTCCAAACGAAAATTCTTCACCCCAGCAGATCTTGATGTCGGGAGCGTCATCTACCAGCATGATGGCAGCGATACATACAGCGATAATATAATTTTCAGAATGACAGATGGAAAAACTGAAGTTGAGTTTCTATTTCCCATAACTGTGGTGCCAACTGATGATGAACCTCCCATAATCAATGCCAACACAGGTTTAATTGTGTTTAAAAACCAAATGATGCCCATTACTTCTTTAATGCTTAGTGCAGCAGATATAGACTCTGAGGATTCAACTATTAAATTCATCATGGTGCCTCCATACTCTACAATAGGAGAAGTGATACTTCGTCAATCAGATGCACCGGAGGATCCATCCACATGGAGATTCAATGCCCAAGATGAGATGTATGAGAAAGTAGTGACAGAATGGTTCCATTACGACATTACAGAAGGCAAGCTGTTTTACAGGCATATCGGACCACATAATACAAAGACCATCATGGACCAGTTTGTTTTCCATTTACAAGATGACAATGACCCACCAAACCAATCAGGTGAGAACTCTTTCATCATCAAAGTTCTCACCATTGATGATATACCCCCAGAGCTGTATCCCGGTACCACTCTGAAAGTGACTGTTCATGAGTGCCAGCTCACCTATTTTCGAAAGAAGTTCTTGCACTACACAGACTTGGACTCAGAAGACAGAGATTTAAAATACACAATTACCAAGCCACCCACTGACACAGATGAGAACAGCCCTGGCATTCTAGGAAGCATCGTTTTAACTGAGAGTCCAAATTCAGAAGTCACAGAGTTCACTCAGGCACAGATAAATCATCACAAGATAGCCTACAAACCTCCTGATCTAGAGCTTGGAATAACCCCGCATGTGGTGCAGTTCCATTACAAAGTGGAGGACATGGCAGGAAACAGTGCCAATGGAGTTTTCACCATATTTTTACTGCCTGTTGACAACAAGCCTCCCCAGATCACCAACACAGGCTTTACCGTGCAAGAACGAGGGGTGCACGTCATCACACGTGCTGAACTGGACACCACAGATGCCGACACGGACAGCTCACAGATTCTGTTTACAATCACCCAGCCTCCAAAGCACGGCCAGGTTAAGTACACATTTACTGATATGACTAAAGGGAATTCATTTAATTTGGATGATTTATCTTTTGGCAGAATATCTTACATTCATAATGGTGATGAGTCAACCAGCGATTTCTTCCAGTTGGATGTCAGTGACGGTGTCCACGTTGTCACAATCACTGTCAGGATCAATGTGAAGCCTATTGATGATGAAGCACCAACCATCAGCCTTCCAGAGGGCACTATTGGCTCTTACATAGATGTTTTGGAGAATGGAGTGACTGAGATCACCACCAACGTCATTCAGGGTCGAGACGAGGACACTGATGACCTCAGGCTGACCTTTATAGTAGAGGACCCCCCAGTGTTTGGTGAAGTATTAGTTAATGGTGCACCCTCCAATAGGTTCACTCAAGCAGACATCATTAGTGGCTTGGTAGTATATGCACATAACAGTGGAGAAATTGGCCTGACATCAAAACATGACTTCTTTAATCTTACTCTTACTGATATGTCTGATGAATGGACAGTTGGGGGAAATAAAATCAAGGGTGTTCGTGTACAAGTCACTATTCTGCCGTTGGATAGTCAGGCCCCTGAGGTTTTTGTGGGCCCCCAATTCATTGTCATGGAGGGTGAGAAAACTGTTATTGAAATCTCACATATTAGTGCTAATGACATTGACACCCCTAATGATGACCTTCTTTGCACAATTATTGTACAGCCCATCTCAGGCTACATAGAAAACATCTCCCCTGGTCCAGGCTCTGAAAAATCCAGATCAGGGATTGCTATTAGCGCTTTCACCATTAAAGACATTCGGGAAAAACACATTTATTATGTCCAAAGTATTCATAAAGGTGTTGAGCCAGTTGAGGACAGGTTTACTTTCAGGTGTTCAGATGGGATAAACTTTTCAGAGAGACACTTTTTCCCAATCATGATCATTCCATCCAATGACGAAAAGCCAGAGATTCATATGAGAGAGTTTGTTGTAACGGAAGGCATGAACATTGTGATTGACACTCCAATATTAAATGGCGCCGATGCTGATGTTCCAGCGGATGAGCTCACGTTTATTATTTCGAAACCTCCGAAACATGGATATATCCTCAATCAGTTAATCTCAGCCACTATGCCTATCACAAACTTCACACTCAATCAGATACTAGAGGGTTCAAGTATTGTCTACGAGCATGATGATTCAGAAACCACAGAGGATAGTTTTGATGTTCTACTTACTGATGGCAAATTCACAGTGGAGAAAACTGTCATGATTATGGTCATTTTGGCTGACGATGAAACCCCAAGGATGGCGATTAATGATGGCCTTGAAATAGAAGTAGGAGAGGTGAAAATAATCAGCAATCAAGTTTTAAAAGCCACTGATCTGGATACAGAAGACAGCATTCTGACCTACATCATCCGTTATGGACCAAATCAAGGGTTTCTACAAAAGCGAACACCGTTTCGAGCTCTAGAAAACATAACTGTTGGAATGAACTTCACACAAAATGAGGTTGACCAAGATATGATTGTGTACATTCACAATGGACAAGAGGGAGTTCATGACCTTATTAAATTTGATGTTACTGATGGCATTAACCCTTTGATTGACAGATACTTGTATGTAACTGTTGGTGGAATAGACATGGTGTTCCCTGATGTGATTAGCAAAGGCGTTTCTCTGAAAGAAGGAGGAAGGGTGACTCTAACAACAGACCTGCTCAGCACTAGTGATCATAACAGCCCCGATGAACACTTGGTGTTCACCATCACACGTGCCCCTATACGAGGACACTTAGAGTGCACTGATCAGCCAGGGATGCCCATTAGTTCATTCACTCAGCTTCAACTTGCTGGAAATAAAATTTACTACATCCACACGGCTGATGATGAGGTGAAGATGGACAGCTTTGAGTTTGAAGTGACAGATGGCTACAATCCTGTGTTCCGCACCTTCCGTGTGTCTCTTACGGATGTGGACAATAAAAAGCCTCTGGTCACCATTCACGGTCTGGTTGTTAATGAAGGTGAATATAAGTTAATCACTCCTTTTGAGTTGACGTTGGAGGACCGTGATACAGTCGATCACCTTTTAAAATTTACAATCACCCAGGTGCCTGTACACGGCAAGTTGCTGTTTAACAACACCCGACCTGTCACTTCCTTCACCAAGCAGGAACTGAATGAAAACATGATACGTTATAAACACGATGGAACCGAGTCTGCCTCCGACAGCTTCTCGTTTATTGTTACTGATGGAACTCACACAGACTTTTATGTGTTCCCTGACACGGTTTATGCAACTCGCAAGCCCCAGATAATGAAAATCACAATTTATCCAGTGGACAATGGAGTTCCGCAGGTTGTGACTAATAAGGGTGGTACAACATTAAGAATTCTACCTACTGGTCACCTTGGGTTCCTGATCACTAGTAAAACATTAAAGGCAGAAGACAGAGACAGCCCTCACGGAGCAGTGACTTTTAAAATTACTGTGGCTACTGAACATGGCTACCTCATTGACTTTGGGAAAGGCAATGCCACTATCACCACTTTCACCCAAGGTAAGTTTTGTGATATCTGTTTAATACAATATTATTGTCATTACAGACCCAAAAGATTTTATTTCTTTCATGCACAGGAGGTGATCTTTTTGAAGAATATCTTGACTGGTAATTTACAGTACATATAATAAAAGTGAATCTGGACTGGTCTGTCAACTCTTGCTTGAAAAGAAAGAAATAAAACACAAAAAATATGCTTAAAGTTGTTTATCATCTTATCTACCGGCATGGCCAAATGAAAACCCGAAACCCTTCTGAAACATGATGGGAGACTGAAAAACAAACTTAGGTTTTGTCGGTCTGTCTTTTTGTCTCTCAATCATCAGGGCAGTTACAAAATGACAAAAAGGCACCATAAAATAAAGGATGATTTGAAATTTTGACAGCATCTTGATAGTCTTTCAGTTATATTTTGGAGAAGAGCAGCCTGGATAGAAGAGTGAATAAATTAGCAATTTTCATTTTTGGGTAAATTGATTAATGATCCTAAATGATAGGTATTGCTATGTTCTCAACAGTTTTATGAAGGAGGATTTGTTCTGAAATATTGAAACATTATCTGAAAAAGTCTGCACCTTGTGCCACATCAAATAAGACCCAAATAGTATTCATTGTTTAAACTGTTATTGTGTTACACAAGTCATAAAGTTACTGTGAATCCCCTGGCATCTTAGTATAACTGTAAAAAGTTGTAAATGTCAAAACTAGCAGGGGGCATGCTCAGCTTGCCACTGTGTTTCCCCTTTCTATATAAGCTATTTGTTTAGGATGCTCTTTGAATATTTGAAGTGAATTTAGCACAGTTGGGGGTAGGGATGTCAACGATTAATCGATGATCGATTAATTGTCGATAAGAGATGCAATCGATTAAGGCTATCGATGGTCGGTTAACCGATTCAGTGTTGGGCTGCGTGCGGCTCATGCGCACTCAACACGTGCGAGCGGCTGTGAGTGACGGTGACGATATATAAAAGCATCATCATTCATTCACAATGTACAAATTAAGCTTTTAATGTGATTTAAACTTTAAAGTACATTAAAATAGAAACAACATAAAAGTTCTTCAACATTAAATGCAATAGAAATGTAGTTACTAATCATTTCATCAGATAACTGTTTTATATCGTGCGCTTTGCAGGGCTGCGGGACACAGTGACAGGACAGGTAGTCTATTCATTCCTACAACTTGTTAATTCATTCCTACGAATTATTAATGTGGCAATTGTCCATGTTTCATTAATTTTGTTCCCTAAATAACCCATGATTTAAGTGAAATAAGGGAACAAATTAATAAATCGAACGAATTCTTAATTCATGAAATCTTTAATTTCCCTTCCCATGTTTACCACAGTAAGAGATGCGAAAACAGTTATTAAAAGCGAAAGATAATAAAATAAACCTGGGAAATTAGAGGGTTAGACTATGAAGATTTAGGAAAAGAAACGATGCCTAAATATACTGAATTTGTGGAAATTCGTGACCAACCGGCAAACCAGAACAAAGCCGCGTAAATGAAGACTATGGGGTCCAAAAGCATGGTCGCGATCTAACATTTTCCAGTTAACCTATTATTCCTCTAATAAACAAAGCTTTTATACCACACTTGTCATAATCAGATCTTATCATTTCTAAATAAATAATTGCTGGATTCAAAACAGCGATTAATAGGCGCTGTGACCGACACATTCCTGGAGCATTCACTGCTGTCACTAAACGGTGACGCCGAGCATCGTTCACAAGTTTCTGCATGGACCTGACTAGGGCACAGGTTCTAAGCCCTGGGACAAAATGGGATGCTTTAAGGAAAATTTATAGCCTACTAAGTAATAGGCCCAACATAAAAATAACAATTTGTTTTCATGTTTTTTTTTTTTTTTTTTTTTTTTTATAGGCTATGCGAAATATATCCGACTTAAATAGGCTAATTAAGATTAACGGATTTAAAACAGAAGTGTGGGCGCTCCATAAGTTCACAAAAAAAAAAAAAAAAAAAAAGGATGACAACGCATTCTGTTTGTTTGCTTTATTTTACAAGAGCACAAATCTTCTGTTTTTATTATGAGTGTGCACAAATGAAAGTAAACAGTTTTGCGGAAAATATATATATTTTTTTAATGTCTCAGCTGTTTCGATCGCCCCGGAGCCTGCTGCACACGTATATTCTAGCGATTCAAACTTACATCGCAGTCTGTTCATTATCAAAATAAAATGTCAACTAAACATTAAAAGGTTACACTGGTCAGTTTAAATAGACCGTAGTATACCGGTCCTCTCTGCTGTTATGCCAAGGACGTTTTTGCTCATATGAAGAGGATCATCTTTTCCGTCTATATGCGAATGCGTGTTAAGTACAAGCCTAGTTTACATTATAAATAATAGTTTAACATTCAAATACATTGCGAATATGGAAACATTTCGATTTGTGCCGAATGAGACATGAGCAATAACCTCCAAATAAATCTAGCCAAAGCCCCGCTCGCTCATCCTCGTCTGCACGCATGCACTGTCACGATCTAATGTGCTGTATGCCGGATTTTAAAAAATCTGACATTTTCTAGGACAGAATCCAGCAGGATCAAATTAATGTGAGCAACTGTGTTTTGGTGCAGCAGCGCCGATGTAGTTCACTTAATGTGCAGCGCAGTCACACGCGCTCCCCATTTCGGATAATTTTATACAATAATGTCAGTTGAAAACATTGCAATTGTGCTTTAAAATACAACAACGAGCACCACAAAACCATTTAAAGAGGCGCGTTCAGCGTTCTCCGTGCGGGATTGGAAACTGTCAACAAAGTAAAATGACCTCAAAAGTATGGCGCGCTCTCTTCATTTTATCAAATGATCATAATCGCATCTATTCATTTTATAATCCTGCTACTAGCATTTTATTCAGACTAAAACCTCTTTAATTCAAGTGAGAAAGCGTTTTGTGTGTGTGTGTGGCTTTTGCACATCCTGTCATACCGCTGACTGCGTGCCTGCAATAGACGCATTTTGCAGTAGGCTATTATGGTTAACGATTAATCGATTAATTGATCGTTAATTTAAACGACGATCGATCATGGAAATAATCGAAATTTGACATCCCTAGTTGGGGGTGATGGTGTGGGCAACTGACAGTAAATAAAGTTGCTGCTCCCATGTGGGCATTTGAAAATGATGGGTTTACATTTTTATGAGCTGGCCGCTTTGAAGAGAAATGTTATGACATCAAATATTGAAGATAGGCTAGCGCTGTGGATGTAACACCCTCTCAGAAAAACACGTTCATGAAATGCACTCCAAAGTTTGAGCATGAGAGAGGGTAGTGGAGAAATTAATAGATGGGTGCCTGCTGGAGACCTGCTGCTCTTCATAACTCTTTTCAGTCAGAAGAGAATTGTTGTATCACAGCTTCAGAGTTTCATATTTCTTTCAGTCTAAATTAAACACTGCCCAGTTGATAAATCTCAGACATAATATAGTTTGTTGCCTGCAGAGATCTGTGCAGGAGCAGATGGGCGAAATCCCTTATTTGAAAGTGCTTTTCAACCTGGTTCATATAGACCCTGTCCCAAATGTCACCCAGTGCCCTTATAGTTCTCCTCAGAGTCTTTATTTTGACACATGGGCTTTTGGTAATAGTTCTTGTGGAGTTCAATTGGGCCATTTGGATCAGGGCTATACTTTAAGGAAAAATAAATAGTATTTCCACGTTAGTATTTTCACACACACACAAAAAAAGAGCCAGTTAAGTTTCTTCAAGCATCTTGGAGACATCGAGTTTAGTCTGCCTCAGCTTTTTATGTTTCTTCATGTAATCCTGATGGTGAGATCAGATTTCTGTGTGGAGCACTGGCTGTTGTTAGACTCCTTATGCACACAAAAATCTCACTGGATTATTACAATTAATGGGAAAAGGAATGTTTGGAAATGGAAACATACTTCCTACTGACACACTACAGCAAAAGATAGAAATAACTAGCTTAAAAAAAATAAAAAAAATAAATGTGTGAAATTATAATGGCCTAAGACTTTTGCACAGTATTGTACATTTATAAAACCAATCATTTGTTTGAGCCAATGTCTATTGAGAAAAGTAATAAACAAATATGTTGTAATTTCTATATTTATTTAGAGATTAATGGCTTTTAGTACAATGATACACTTGACAATTATTGAATTTTTACCACACATTACTGGTAAATCCAAATTAAATTAAATATGTTCTATAGGTGCCTTTGTACTTTTGGATCCTTCTGTTGGGGATCATAATTAGACATCTTTGGCAGCAATAAGTTTGAAAATTGCTGCCTTAAGAAGATTCTAATATGCATATTTTAGGTAAAAATAAGATAAGGTAAAACGAAAGGTTTACCATACAATATAATTTGATTTAACATATGATGTCCTCATTTGTAAGTCACTTTTGATAAAAGCGTCTGCTAAATGACTAAATATACAGTATTTACAAGTGAGTATATGAACATTCTAAAAAATATATATTACATATTTCTCTGTAATGCTTGATTTTGCTCAGTCAATTGTGGCATTCTGCAAAATCTTAAATGTATGATAAAATGGATCTTTATAGTATTTTTTATAATGCAATAAAGTGAATCAGAGCTTAGCTTAGAGTCTAATATAGTTTAAAAAGTAACTCTTCCTTTTGAATGTTTCATCCTTCAGCTGACATCGATGTTATGCATATATGCTACGTGCTTCGAGATGGAGACAATGCCACAAGCGACACATTCCACTTTTCCATCGAAGACAGTGGTAAGATATTTCAACCTCTTTTTATTGTTTTGGCCTCAGGATGTTTAGAATATCACTGGTTGGATTACAGAAGTGTGCATCCCTATCTGCATCATCCTTCATTTCTTTGTGTGCTCACAAAGTGCTTGTGAAGGAGTGACTGTGGGAGAGCAATAACTAGAATCCGGGAGTTAGTTCAGTCTGGGACGTCTTTTGATTGACACGTTGGCATATTGAACTGGAAAACTTTAATAGAGCTTTGGTTGGGTTTTAATCATTTTATTGAAAAACGTTTTTCAATCTCAAACTTTCTCTGATGGGTTGAATGAAGCTGTCCAATTATAAACCCGCCAAGTGCACTTAGTACCCAGCAAAGTCCCAGAAAGCATTATTAAGGACTTATTGCCTGACTGCCAAAAAAAATGAAAGCTGAAATGTTAGAAACAAGTGCTTCACTTTGAAGATGACTTGCGTGATGAAAGCTTTCGTCTATATTTAGCCATCATAATCTCATTTGAGAAGGGTAATTGTCTGTCTTAATGACCACCATTTTCTGGCTAATTAGGTGATTCTGAGTAAGTTTATGATAGTTTTAAAATTCTGATAGATTAGATACATTTTTACGAAGATCAACATTCCTTCGTTATTTGATTTTCTTGTCTTTCTTCTTTCTTTTTGTGAACACAGCACACTTGAAAACATTAAAGGCTTCCGCTTTTACGTATGCAAATGCCGATTACATGTTTTAGCAGGCTTTGAGGCTTTATGTTTCAGAGACCATCCTGACATTGTTCTCTTATGCCATGGTTATAAAGAAGCACGCTGGTTTGTAATGGCACCGTCTTTCTTTTCCCATGTCTTTCAGTTTAATGCTTGTCAAATGATTATAAAGGAATTTTGTGCTTTTTTGGTTATGAAGTCTTTTATTTGACCAAAAATACAGTAAAAAAAAAAATTGTGCTGCTTAAAGTTTTGTGGAAGCCACTGTATATGTATTACCAGTTTACCATGTATTACACTGAGGGGCATGCGTTAGAAAAAGCAACTTTATTTCCGAATGTCAAGAACTGCTGTACATATTCGATGTGTGGTTCCCTAGAATGGTTTGCACTTCTTAAACAGACAGAATTTGTCCTTACCCTCATGAAACGACCGTGAAATGGACTTGATGAGATCTAAAGGCCCCCCTGGACCCTCTCACAGTTCAAGTAAGCCTTAATATTTGCTTACTGGTGAGTGCTCATGTTCCTCCCCATGAGAGAGTGCCTTACATGTTTTAAATTGTGCCCTCCAGGTGAACCGATGAGCAAAAAGACAACCTAACACCAACCCTACTTTTCTGTAATGGAAGTTTTTTTTTTTAATTAACCATTCATTAGTCTTAGCGGCACCCCAGTTCCCTAATCATCTGATACATTTTGAGGTGTTTTTCATACTGTGTAGCAGTGAAAGTACACATATCCGGATGCACAAATTGTTATTAGATATTCAGCCTGACCTAGAGTCAGTTTTCAGAATTTCATTTGTGAATTGTGTGCTTACGAAACTCTAATACTGGATCATTGATATCAAGGCTGCCAGAATGCTGATGTTATTTGTAGTCATGAGAGCCACTGTGGAAGCCACACTAATTCCCCAGGTATCCCCTGCGGCTGTTTCAGAGGCTGTGTTCAGACACAGCTGTATCCTGTCATGTTCCAGCAGCCAAAATCACTCTACAGGTAGAGCTTATATAGTAAGACAGAAAATTGAGATGAATCCCATGGGCTGTTTAGTCTTTATCTTAATGCAACACTGTATTACTGCTCATAAAGGTTGTAAAATAGGGCATTTTTGTTGCTTGTAAAGATTAAGCTTTGGTTTATAGAATGTTTATTTAGACTAAGCCCAATAAAGTCGAGAAAATGCTTCTAGCTGTGTGTTTAGATTAAGTAGTTTGTTTTATAAGGCATTGCTGTGTATAAAAAGTGTATCTGCCTTCTCAGATAAATATGTTTTAATCTCAGGCGTGAGCTGTTTGAAAATTCGTACTGATTTTTTTTTTAAAAAAACATCAGTCAATTTGCTTGAGGGCTTGCTTTCTGAATTATAATCAGATTTCTTGTCTGTCAGCCAAATAGGTTACACAAACTGGGAATTTGGCTATAAAGAAGACATGTCATGCCAAATACCCATGATATAAAATTACACATGTATGTAAGTACAATACGTACATGTATGGGTTGTATAAGTAAATAAATGCAGTAAGTGGATTATACAGCAGATGTGTACAGCCAACACTGTTGTTTTCATTGAGTGAACTTACTTAAATGTCTTTCTTATTGAATCAAGCTTATTTAGAGGCATAATCCAATATTATTAGTGCTAGCATTTGCTTTTAAGAATGATTTGATTTTGATTGCTAAAGAAATTTGTGGTTGACAGTGTCAAAAGTAATTTGTTTTCAATAACTGTTGCCCCCCTTCTACTCTGATGGAGGCCAAATTACAGCTAGCGCACGTAATTAATCAACATCAACTTTATGAAAGGAGTTGAAATTGCCCTTCAAATTAATGCTGTTAGTTGGCAGCAGATTCCTTTGTGGAGTTGTACTAAAAGCAGAGTAAATGACCCTTTGGCTCAGACTCCCAATGAGTATTATAATTGGGCTTTCAGACGATTATTAAGTTTGCAAACTTTGACAGATATCAGCAAGTGATAACTGAAGAATACAGAGTTTATGATGGTGTTTGGACGATTCCAATTTATTGTGAAAAGTGGTTACATTGCATGTCAGAAGATGAATGCAAGTAGATGAAAATGTCAATATATATTATGCCTTTGAAGAAAGAAAAAAGAGATAATTAAAAAAATATTGTATTATAAAAAATACCATAAAATATATAAGGATTTAGACTAGGTCTCTTTCATCACCAGTGGTACATGACACATTAGAAAAGTACAATATAAAAAAACACACATATTATTTTATTTTTTATTTGTTTATTTAAATTCTGGTCTATTAAATAAGTTTTTGATATTTATATTGTTATTACTTAGTTTATTTTGAAGCTTTGTGCATAAAGGGACTAATGCAAAATCCATGTACTTTGGTAACGTAGGAATGCAAGTTATCTGTGCTGATCCGTGAACAACAATTTTGCAGTCTAAAAATAGAACAGCCAAAACCTTAGGTGATTTAAAAAAATTTAGATCTGGTTTTCTGAAGGGAAGTTTATGATTGGTGTTGTAGCCAATTCTGATGTGTTATGTTTTTTGTTGGTGGTAAGTTGCATGGGGGTGACGTTCTTCCACCTGCACACTAGGGGGCATAGGCATGGCATTATGCTAGTTGTGGAGGCTATATGATTAAGACACAGGTGAGCCAGAGGTAGGACGATCAGGAGAAGCCACATAGTTTTTCAACCGTGCATGCGTGCAGGTGGTTTGATCATGTTCAGCTATTGGCACTATGTTTAATGTTGTATATGGATGAGCTCAATTGACATTAAAGTAATTATATTCTTCATTGAATAAAGTGTTAATCGAGTGCCATGGGAGACCTGATTTCTTGCACCATTACGCGTTGGAGACGACTTCAAATTCCCTCAAATGTTTTTTTTTGTGGTACGATCGCCATGACATTAAGTTGAAAAACTTCGCTTCAATGGACGGATAGCGCGGATGTTGGAGGGCAGAAGCACAGCACTCCAGCTGATTCTAATGATTGAACACCGACAGGTGAAATTGGACGCTGAGAAATGAAAGTGGCTAAAAGCAACGCTGGAGAATAACGGTAGGATTGTTTTGGAATTGTTATAAGTTGTGTGGAAGAGAGTGGACTTCTCACAATCAGGATATAGGTAAATTCTGTCTCAATTCTAAAATAAAGTCTTTGGCAGCTTGTCTAATCATCATAATGAGTAACGTGGACTTGAATGCACCTGTCAATCAAGGTGAAACGGAGAATGAACTTGGTAAAAGACCAGTTAAACTCACTGTTAAAGCTTTGGAAGAAAAAATAATATCACATCAAAAGGAAAGGAACCTTAGGATAAAAAAACTGTATAAACTAAGAAAGGAAGTTGAGCAATGGATGCTTTCAAAACCCAATGTGTCTGAGGTACAGATGACATATGATACCTTTTTAAAATTGAGTGTGGAAACAACAGAGTTGCATGAATCATTGAAACCTTTGTTACCAAATGAGGAAATGTCAAAACAAAATAAATGGTTTGAAATCGAAATGAACAGTAATACAGAAATGATAAAAAGAATTGAAGGGTGGTTGCTTGACTCCAAGGAGCAATGCAAGGTTGATGAAAATGATGGTGGTGATGATGTTGTTGATGGTGAGGTTGATAACGCTGTGCAACATACAACTGTGATCACTGATGAGATCGGTCCAAATGACAGTATTTCTAATGTTAATGAAAAACGGTGTACATCAGCTTCTTGCTCCAGCCATAGGTCTTTAAGGTCATCAACCTCCTCTGCGTACCTTAAAGCAGAGGCTGAAAGAGCCGCTCTTATTGCTAGGGCAGCTACCCTAAAAGAAAAGCATGAACTGGAGGTACAGGAGGAACAAATTAGACAAAAGAAGGAGGTGCTTGAATTGCAAAGTCAAATTGCTGCTCACACAGCGAAGGTTACGGTGCTTAAGTACAGAGGTTCTGATGTGCAAAGCTCCAGTGCACATTCTGATGGAATGAATTCATATCTGAAAAGGTCAGAGTACAAATCCTCTCTTAGATCCTCTGCTATGGAATTTGTTCCACAAAGTTCAAGCTATCATTTCAATCATCCACCAAAAGGAGGCAGTAAAGCCTCAGTGTCAATGGAAACATGTCTCAAGGATTCAAGCCATCAGTTAAATTATCCACCAAAAGGAGGCACTAAAGCCACAGTGTCAACTAAGGCACGATCTAAAGAAACCAGTTTTCAACAAGGTGGAACACAGGTTCATGCTCTGCTTCATAAACCTCAACAAACCAATCACACCACATATCATACACCGGAAACGGCTATGCTTTCCACGCAGGAGTCCATGCAGCGTGATGGTTTAGTGCAAACCAACGTGGAACAACAAAATTTTCTCACTATTATGCAAAGGCAAAACGACATCACTGCTTTGCTAGTACAGCAGCAGTCTTCACTATCATTACCCCCAAGGGATATACCAACCTTCGATGGAGATCCTCTCGAGTACAGAACATTCATTAGAGCATTTGAAAATGGAGTAGAAGGAAAGGCTGCTAGCAATCAAGATTGCTTGTACTTTTTAGAGCAGTACACCAAAGGACAACCTAAGGAGCTGGTCAAGGGCTGTCAACACATGCCACCTGAAAGGGGGTATCAAAGAGCTAAGACACTTCTTCAGAAATGCTTTGGAAATGAACAAAGAATTGCCACAGCTTACATGGAGAAAGCTCTGGGATGGTCACCAGTGAAAGCAGAAGATGTCAAGGGCTTGCAAGCCTTTGTTTTGTTTCTACGGGTTTGTTGTAATGCAATGGAGGACATTAGCTACATGACAGAGATGAATATGCCATCCAATATGCGTGCTATAATTTTGAAGCTACCATATAAACTGAGGGAAAGGTGGAGAAACACTGCTTATGACTTGCAGGAGAGGCACTGTCGTCAAGCAGGTTTCAGTGACATTGTCAGTTTTCTTGAGAGGCAAGTATCTATTGCCTCTGATCCACTCTTTGGAAATATTCAGGATGCATCCATCTTACCATCAAAATATCATGTTGGCCATAAAGTCCCCCAGGTTCGCTTCAAGGGAAGGGGAAGCAGTTTTGCTACCTCTGTGGAAGCTGTTACAACTGGAAACACACATCAAGTCTTAGAAGAGAAAAATGTAACCAAGTCAACAAAGGTGACGTGTCTGCTGTGTGAGGAGGGTCACAGATTGGAGTGTTGCCCCAGACTAGAAAAGAAGCTGCACAGAGAGAAAATAGATTTTCTAAAGGTGAAAGGTGTTTGTTTTGGGTGTTTGACTGTTGGACACATGAGCAAAGACTGTCATAGACGTCTATCTTGCAAGTTGTGTAACCTGAAACATCCTACCTGCCTCCATATTCATTCAAAGGAAAAGGAAATCAAATTAGAGGACACACACCAAGAAACAAGTCATGTAGTTTCTCCTAAGACTTGTGGCCATATAGGGGCCGGTGTGCAAGACTGTGTTTTGCCAATTGTGCCTGTACAAATCAAGGCTGTAAAAGGTAGTAAGGTGTTGAAAACCTATGCATTTTTAGATCCAGGCAGCACAGCCACCTTCTGCTCTGATCGACTCATGAGGGAACTAAAGGTGAGAGGAAAAAATGCCAAGATCCTGTTGAGAACCATGAGTCAAGAAAAGTTTGTCGACAGTCATATCATCTCAGGACTGGAAGTATCTGCACTCAATAGTAATACTTTCTTTGAATTGCCTGATGTATTTACACAATATGTGATGCCTGTGACTCGTGATAACATTCCACGACAAGAAGAGCTAAGTGCCTGGCCACATTTACACTCTGTGGAAATTCCTGTCATCAATGCAGATGTGGATCTATTGATTGGAACCAACGTTTCAAAAGTAATGGAACCATGGCAAGTGGTAAACAGCAAGGATGGAGGACCTTATGCTGTCAGAACCCTATTGGGATGGGTTATTAATGGACCACTAAGAGGAGGCAATGAGACTGGAAGTAGCTACCCTACCAGTACAGTCAATCGAATATCTATTGCTAACATAGAGGAACTGTTGGTGAAGCAATATAACCATGACTTTAATGAGAAATTAACAGAGGAAAAGCCAGAAATGTCTAGAGAAGATGTCAAGTTTATGGAGATCATGAACAGTTCAGTTGAACTCTGCAATGGTCATTACTGCATGAGATTACCTTTCAGGGAGGAAAATGTTATCATGCCCAACAACCGTCATGTTGCTGAACAAAGGGCCCTCTGTTTGAAAAGGAAATTAATGAAAAATGCTACCTTTAAAGAAGAATATACTCACTTTGTGAGTGATGTCATAAATAAAGGATATGCAGAAAAGGTGCCAGAAAATCAAAGGAAAGGAAAAGAAGGAAAAGTCTGGTACATCCCGCATCATGGCGTGTACCATGCAAAAAAGGGAACGTTGCGGGTAGTATTTGACTGTGGTGCAAGCTTTAAGGGGATGTCGCTCAACAGTCAGCTACTTCAGGGACCTGATTTGACAAATTCATTGCTTGGAGTTCTGATTAGGTTTCGTCAAGAAGTTGTAGCAGTGATGGCTGATATACAGGCGATGTATCATCAAGTTAAAGTGACAAAACAGGATGTTGATTTTCTTCGCTTCCTGTGGTGGCCAACTGGCGAATTAACACAACATCTTACTGAATATAGAATGATTGTTCATCTGTTCGGTGCAATATCATCACCCAGCTGTGCCAGTTTTGCCCTAAGAAAAACCGCTGAGGACAACAGGGCAAAGTTTCCAGTACACGTGACGGACACGATCAAGCACAATTTCTATGTGGATGACTGCTTGAAGTCCCTACCTTCAGAAGCAGAGGCCATAGCCCTGGTAAGAGATCTGACAACTGTATGCCAGTCAGGGGGGTTTCAGCTGGTGAAATGGATTAGCAACAGCAGGTCAGTGTTGGAATCTATTGATGTGGAAAAAAGAGCTAAAGAAGTGAAACAATTGAATCTCGACAGAGATAATCTCCCTGTCGAGAGAACACTTGGACTGCAATGGTGTGCAGAAACTGACACCTTTAGGTTCAAAATGGCAGTCCAGGAAAGACCACTGACAAGACGAGGTATCTTGTCTGTAATAAGCTCCGTGTACGATCCCATTGGATTTTTAGCACCCTTTGCTTTACCTGCCAAGTTGATGCTGCAAAATCTCTGTAGGTTGAACTGTGGTTGGGATGATCACATTTCCCCAAACTGCCAACTACAGTGGGTAGGGTGGCTAGAAGATTTAAGAAAGCTTAGTACATTTAGCATACCAAGATGCATTAAGCCAAAAGATTTTGGACCGCTTACCAGTGCCCAATTACATCACTTCTCTGATGCCAGCGAGGACGGATATGGTACAGTATCATACCTGAGGATGCAGAATGACAAGAAGAAAATTCATCTTGCCTTTATTCTAGGAAAAGCAAGAGTTGCTCCATTAAAGAAAGTGACAATCCCAAGGATGGAACTAACTGCTGCTGTGCTTGCAGTTCGAATTGATAGGATGTTGAAAACAGAATTGCAGCTGGAGTTGGAGAATTCTACTTTTTGGAGCGACAGCACAACTGTACTAAAGTACATTAGGAATGAAACAAAGCGTTTTCATACCTTTGTGGCCAATAGGATCTCAACAATAAGAGAAACCACTGCTGTTTCACAGTGGAGGTATGTTGATACAAAGCAGAATCCTGCTGATGAGGCTTCACGTGGGGTAAAAATTGAGTACCTGCTCACAGGCAGCAGATGGATCCATGGCCCAGATTTTCTTCTAAAGAATGAAAGGGAATGGCCTGTTAACATTGTGGATTCTGTCTCTGTCAGCAGTGATGACCCAGAGGTCAAAAGAGAGGCTACAGTTAATGCTGTAGTCATTAAAGATGTCCTAAATGTAACAAACACTGTCAACACAGATGCACAGAATTCAACAAATCAGTTGATAAATTATTTCTCTTCATGGAAAAGGCTAAAGATTTCAGTTGCTTGTTTTCTACAGGTGAGAAAGATGTTGCTGCTGTTAAGTCAGAAGAGAAGAGAAATACAAGCTTCTGTGTCCAGCAGTGGACTTGATATAATTCAACAAAAGAACAAAGTGGAAAAGGAGATGCAAATATTCAGAACCACACTGACTGGTCAAATCATGTCCCCTGAAAATCTTGAAACCTCTGAAAATGCCATCATTCGATACTGTCAATTAGACCGGTTCAATGAGGAAATAACTGTTTTGAAAGAGGGAACATCTGGAGTGAAGAAAAGCAGTCATATTTACAAACTTGATCCAGTATTAGAAAAGGGGCTATTGAGAGTGGGTGGAAGGCTCAGTAGAGCAGCAATGCCTGAGGGCATGAAACATCCAGTCATTTTAGCTAAAGACCAACATATCTCCACTCTCATTCTTCGCCACATTCATGAGCAGTTAGGACATTGTGGAAGAAATCACCTGCTTTCTCGACTTCGTCAGCGGTATTGGATTACCAGTGCAAATGCTGCTGCTAGAAAGATTATTTCATCTTGCGTCATTTGTAGACGCTTTAGAGGGAGGCTGGGTGAACAAAAGATGGCAGATTTGCCAAAAGACAGAATTCAACCTGACCTCCCACCATTCACAAGTGTGGGTGTTGACTACTTCGGGCCTTTTGAAGTGAAGAGAGGCCGCAGCTTTATAAAGCGCTATGGTGTTATCTTTACCTGCATGGCCAGTAGGGCAGTGCATTTGGAAATGGCATATTCATTGGATACCAGTTCTTGCATCAATGCACTGCGCAGATTCATATCTAGAAGAGGCCAGGTATTGCACATCAGATCAGATAATGGAACTAATTTTGTTGGTACAGAACGTGAGCTAAGAGAGGCTCTGTCTGCTCTTAATCATCAAAAAATTCAAAAGGCATTACTTCAGTCAGGAGTGAAATGGAGCTTCAACACTCCTACTGCATCACATCATGGTGGAACATGGGAACGAATCATTCGTATGGTCAGACAGGTGCTGAACTCAGTCCTTCATCAGCAAAGTATGGATGATGAGGGATTACAGACTCTTTTATGTGAGGTGGAAGCCATATTGAATGACCGTCCAATCACTAAATTGTCAAATGATCCTAATGATCTGGAACCCTTGACCCCAAATCACATCCTCTTGTTGAAAGGCAAACCTGCACTCCCACCTGGGCTTTTTGAGAAGAGTGATTTATACACAAAACGACGTTGGAGGCAAGTTCAGTTCTTATCGGATCTCTTCTGGCACAGATGGATCCGGGAGTACTTACCTCTGTTACAGGAACGACAACGGTGGTCTAAGGACAAGAGAAGCTTCATCATTGGAGACATAGTCATTGTGGCAGACTCTACTGCCCCTCGTGGATCCTGGATGTTAGGGAAAGTACTGCAGACCTTTCCTGACCCACGGGGACTTGTGCGGTCTGTTAAAGTTCAGACCAAATGCAACATTCTGGAAAGACCAGTCACAAAGATTTGTCTTCTGCAAGAAGCGGGATAAAGATTGATGTATACATGGACATTATGAACTAAAAGCCCATATGTGCATGATGGATATTTTATTGGCTCCATTGTTTGTATGGTGTTTAATTGTTACATTATTATAGAGTAACAATCAGGGGCCGGTGTGTTGTAGCCAATTCTGATGTGTTATGTTTTTTGTTGGTGGTAAGTTGCATGGGGGTGACGTTCTTCCACCTGCACACTAGGGGGCATAGGCATGGCATTATGCTAGTTGTGGAGGCTATATGATTAAGACACAGGTGAGCCAGAGGTAGGACGATCAGGAGAAGCCACATAGTTTTTCAACCGTGCATGCGTGCAGGTGGTTTGATCATGTTCAGCTATTGGCACTATGTTTAATGTTGTATATGGATGAGCTCAATTGACATTAAAGTAATTATATTCTTCATTGAATAAAGTGTTAATCGAGTGCCATGGGAGACCTGATTTCTTGCACCATTACGCGTTGGAGACGACTTCAAATTCCCTCAAATGTTTTTTTTTGTGGTACGATCGCCATGTTCTATAGGTGCCTTTGTACTTTTGGATCCTTCTGTTGGGGATCATAATTAGACATCTTTGGCAGCAATAAGTTTGAAAATTGCTGCCTTAAGAAGATTCTAATATGCATATTTTAGGTAAAAATAAGATAAGGTAAAACGAAAGGTTTACCATACAATATAATTTGATTTAACATATGATGTCCTCATTTGTAAGTCACTTTTGATAAAAGCGTCTGCTAAATGACTAAATATACAGTATTTACAAGTGAGTATATGAACATTCTAAAAAATATATATTACATATTTCTCTGTAATGCTTGATTTTGCTCAGTCAATTGTGGCATTCTGCAAAATCTTAAATGTATGATAAAATGGATCTTTATAGTATTTTTTATAATGCAATAAAGTGAATCAGAGCTTAGCTTAGAGTCTAATATAGTTTAAAAAGTAACTCTTCCTTTTGAATGTTTCATCCTTCAGCTGACATCGATGTTATGCATATATGCTACGTGCTTCGAGATGGAGACAATGCCACAAGCGACACATTCCACTTTTCCATCGAAGACAGTGGTAAGATATTTCAACCTCTTTTTATTGTTTTGGCCTCAGGATGTTTAGAATATCACTGGTTGGATTACAGAAGTGTGCATCCCTATCTGCATCATCCTTCATTTCTTTGTGTGCTCACAAAGTGCTTGTGAAGGAGTGACTGTGGGAGAGCAATAACTAGAATCCGGGAGTTAGTTCAGTCTGGGACGTCTTTTGATTGACACGTTGGCATATTGAACTGGAAAACTTTAATAGAGCTTTGGTTGGGTTTTAATCATTTTATTGAAAAACGTTTTTCAATCTCAAACTTTCTCTGATGGGTTGAATGAAGCTGTCCAATTATAAACCCGCCAAGTGCACTTAGTACCCAGCAAAGTCCCAGAAAGCATTATTAAGGACTTATTGCCTGACTGCCAAAAAAAATGAAAGCTGAAATGTTAGAAACAAGTGCTTCACTTTGAAGATGACTTGCGTGATGAAAGCTTTCGTCTATATTTAGCCATCATAATCTCATTTGAGAAGGGTAATTGTCTGTCTTAATGACCACCATTTTCTGGCTAATTAGGTGATTCTGAGTAAGTTTATGATAGTTTTAAAATTCTGATAGATTAGATACATTTTTACGAAGATCAACATTCCTTCGTTATTTGATTTTCTTGTCTTTCTTCTTTCTTTTTGTGAACACAGCACACTTGAAAACATTAAAGGCTTCCGCTTTTACGTATGCAAATGCCGATTACATGTTTTAGCAGGCTTTGAGGCTTTATGTTTCAGAGACCATCCTGACATTGTTCTCTTATGCCATGGTTATAAAGAAGCACGCTGGTTTGTAATGGCACCGTCTTTCTTTTCCCATGTCTTTCAGTTTAATGCTTGTCAAATGATTATAAAGGAATTTTGTGCTTTTTTGGTTATGAAGTCTTTTATTTGACCAAAAATACAGTAAAAAAAAAAATTGTGCTGCTTAAAGTTTTGTGGAAGCCACTGTATATGTATTACCAGTTTACCATGTATTACACTGAGGGGCATGCGTTAGAAAAAGCAACTTTATTTCCGAATGTCAAGAACTGCTGTACATATTCGATGTGTGGTTCCCTAGAATGGTTTGCACTTCTTAAACAGACAGAATTTGTCCTTACCCTCATGAAACGACCGTGAAATGGACTTGATGAGATCTAAAGGCCCCCCTGGACCCTCTCACAGTTCAAGTAAGCCTTAATATTTGCTTACTGGTGAGTGCTCATGTTCCTCCCCATGAGAGAGTGCCTTACATGTTTTAAATTGTGCCCTCCAGGTGAACCGATGAGCAAAAAGACAACCTAACACCAACCCTACTTTTCTGTAATGGAAGTTTTTTTTTTTAATTAACCATTCATTAGTCTTAGCGGCACCCCAGTTCCCTAATCATCTGATACATTTTGAGGTGTTTTTCATACTGTGTAGCAGTGAAAGTACACATATCCGGATGCACAAATTGTTATTAGATATTCAGCCTGACCTAGAGTCAGTTTTCAGAATTTCATTTGTGAATTGTGTGCTTACGAAACTCTAATACTGGATCATTGATATCAAGGCTGCCAGAATGCTGATGTTATTTGTAGTCATGAGAGCCACTGTGGAAGCCACACTAATTCCCCAGGTATCCCCTGCGGCTGTTTCAGAGGCTGTGTTCAGACACAGCTGTATCCTGTCATGTTCCAGCAGCCAAAATCACTCTACAGGTAGAGCTTATATAGTAAGACAGAAAATTGAGATGAATCCCATGGGCTGTTTAGTCTTTATCTTAATGCAACACTGTATTACTGCTCATAAAGGTTGTAAAATAGGGCATTTTTGTTGCTTGTAAAGATTAAGCTTTGGTTTATAGAATGTTTATTTAGACTAAGCCCAATAAAGTCGAGAAAATGCTTCTAGCTGTGTGTTTAGATTAAGTAGTTT
Organism: Carassius gibelio; assembly: GCF_023724105.1. NCBI lineage: Eukaryota > Metazoa > Chordata > Actinopteri > Cypriniformes > Cyprinidae > Carassius > Carassius gibelio. Next base: position 2,781,148 of record NC_068385.1, on the reverse strand, counting down.
GTTTTATAAGGCATTGCTGTGTATAAAAAGTGTATCTGCCTTCTCAGATAAATATGTTTTAATCTCAGGCGTGAGCTGTTTGAAAATTCGTACTGATTTTTTTTTTAAAAAAACATCAGTCAATTTGCTTGAGGGCTTGCTTTCTGAATTATAATCAGATTTCTTGTCTGTCAGCCAAATAGGTTACACAAACTGGGAATTTGGCTATAAAGAAGACATGTCATGCCAAATACCCATGATATAAAATTACACATGTATGTAAGTACAATACGTACATGTATGGGTTGTATAAGTAAATAAATGCAGTAAGTGGATTATACAGCAGATGTGTACAGCCAACACTGTTGTTTTCATTGAGTGAACTTACTTAAATGTCTTTCTTATTGAATCAAGCTTATTTAGAGGCATAATCCAATATTATTAGTGCTAGCATTTGCTTTTAAGAATGATTTGATTTTGATTGCTAAAGAAATTTGTGGTTGACAGTGTCAAAAGTAATTTGTTTTCAATAACTGTTGCCCCCCTTCTACTCTGATGGAGGCCAAATTACAGCTAGCGCACGTAATTAATCAACATCAACTTTATGAAAGGAGTTGAAATTGCCCTTCAAATTAATGCTGTTAGTTGGCAGCAGATTCCTTTGTGGAGTTGTACTAAAAGCAGAGTAAATGACCCTTTGGCTCAGACTCCCAATGAGTATTATAATTGGGCTTTCAGACGATTATTAAGTTTGCAAACTTTGACAGATATCAGCAAGTGATAACTGAAGAATCCAGAGTTTATGATGGTGTTTGGACGATTCCAATTTATTGTGAAAAGTGGTTACATTGCATGTCAGAAGATGAATGCAAGTAGATGAAAATGTCAATATATATTATGCCTTTGAAGAAAGAAAAAAGAGATAATTAAAAAAATATTGTATTATAAAAAATACCATAAAATATATAAGGATTTAGACTAGGTCTCTTTCATCACCAGTGGTACATGACACATTAGAAAAGTACAATATAAAAAAACACACATATTATTTTATTTTTTATTTGTTTATTTAAATTCGTGAACAACAATTTTGCAGTCTAAAAATAGAACAGCCAAAACCTTAGGTGATTTAAATTTTTTTTTTGTTTTTTTCTAATTGGGTCACAAGATTCCCAGGTTAACATATGCAATTATTTTCTAAATGTTTTGATTGTGTTATTTATAGGGCCGGGACTCGATTAAAAAATTAATCTAATTAATTAGAGGCTTTGTAATTAATTAATCGAAATTAATCGCATTTTAATCGCATATAAATATTTGACCTGAGAACAGTGAGTAGTTTTTTTTCACATGGATTTATAGTATACCATTGAATAATGACTGAATACATAAGCTTAAGCAACAAAATATTGTTTATTTTTGTTCAACCAAGTCTAGCAGACCAGTGCAATTTTTGCCATTAAGTGTAGCAATAGCATATTTAGAAACAATTTAGAAATATTACATTTCAGAAATTCAGGAAGCTTATATGTGCTGAAACCTTCTGTAAAGTGTTTTTTAAGTAATACACAATACTGTCAATTACATTCAGAACATTGGAACACTGACTATTAGAAAACATCTCTCTGTTGCTTCAGAGGCCATAACATACTAAGTCCAACTCTCAATAACCTTGGCCAAAACAATAAAGAGTTCAGCATAAACTGTTGCACCAACAAAATAATACATAGTTCAACATAAAGTGTAAAGTCCACGCTAACTGCTATATGTTTTGCATTTAGGTGATACTTGAGGCTCGATGTGCTGCTGTGGTGATATGCGAACGCTAGTTGGTGCTTCAGTATAATCGGTCCGCCGAAACTCATCCAGTGAGAAACGTTCCGCGGTGCAAAAATAAGTTCTTAAAAATGCGGGAATTTTTTTTCTGTAATTCATTAATCATAGTTTAATGCGTTATTTTTTGTGTAATTAATTAATCTCAATTAAGGCGTTAAAGTCCCGGCCCTAGTTATTTATGTTTCAGCTGCTTGCTGGTGTGATGAATTGCAGAGTCCGTGCACAGATCTGTCAAAGGACTGATGACTGTCTTGTAGCGCTGTGATTTATTTTAGCTACAGCAATGTTTACAGCCCTCAATGCGAACAGAGAGAACATTGTTGTGTGACTAGGTGGTTCTGATTTGATCAAAAGTATTTGGCTTGAAAAGTTTGAGAAGCACTGTTCTGCCTTTTTCATTTCCCTCTGGGTTATACAGTTTCAGACTGAACACTGCTCAACAATGAACAGATGAATATTACTTGTCATTTTTACCAAGCAGTCTCAGAAAATAGCACAGTTACCTGAAGGCACCTCATGAAGTCCTCAGAGAAGAACACAATTAGTGTTTTTGAGGTAGACGACAAAAAAATAATACTCTCTATATCAGGTAGAGCATTCTTTAACACATTTTTGCATTTGTTTAAATAAAGGAAGCTGCTAGGCTTCAACAATACAATGGTATTAAGGAAGGATAAACTCTGGAACTGGAGACAAAAGTGGCCATAATTGTTATTTGTGAGACCTGCCAGGTTGCTGAATGGAGATTAACTGAGAGTGGTTACTTGTGCTTCTCTTTAGTTGAACACAGCAAGCTCTCTCACCTTTGTCCCTAAAGATTCTCCTCATCAGTGGTCAAGCCACGGAGACTGCATGGACAAGGATACTTCATCTGGTTTTTGTTTAAGGGATGGACATGTAGGCCTAGGGGCCACTTTTTGGCATGTTTGTTCACATATTTGTTCTGTGTGGACACCTTAACCCCTCCCTTCCATTTTCCCCTCTGATTCTTCCCCTCCTCCCCGGTGAATTGAGCTTACCTGAGCACACACAGGTTCTAGCACTGCCTGTGGGTTGTTTGTGGAGCTTTAGAGAAGCTGTCTGCCTCTAACCTCTAATCCACTCAGTCAGTCAGCAGAGGAGACGTCCCCACTGACAGATTCCCGCCTGCACCTTGCTCTTTGTTTTCAATTCCTGCCTTCTCTCTCCCTCTCTCTCTCTCTTTCTGTCTTGTTTGTCTCTGTTCTTGCAGGGAGTCCAGAGATGCTTGTTTTCTCTAGGCTATTTGAGTAAGAGGAATACACATATCAAGTATGAATTAAGGCTGTACATTTTCATGTTTACCTGATTAAAAGAGCTTGTGGTGGATTGATTAATTTTGGCCTGTTTTGTTCTTAATTAAATATCTGTCCACTCTCTAAATATGTGCTATTTTAAATTTGAGCATTCTTAAATGGCCCCTGATAGGAAAAATGTTCCCCACTGCTTTATAGACTTAAAGCTGCGGTTATATTCATCGTTGCTAAATGAATTGCGAATCCTTTTGATAGGTTTCATCTAAGGGGGCAAATAAGTTCCCTATAAAAATGTTGCTCATGTTCAGGTCGGTCTTACAAATTCATCAGTTTGACCAACAGAAAGCTGCTTGTTTTGAAAGTGACTTTTGTGTAAATGCTGCATTGTGCAATGCTACACTGACCAACAGACATTTTGTGTATGTAATTTCATTGCAACTTTAGTTTGCATATATCATAGTAAAACCACAAAACACACTGGGTAAATCACTAAACAGAGATGTGAATTTTTTTTTTTATTGTAAAAGGGATTGTCCAAGGCTTGAAAAACCTACACAAGCATTGGATGCTCAACACAAAACGTTTGTGTTGATTCAGAACCAGCGGTTGGTCTCTGTCCAGCTCATCTCTGAAGCACCACCTCACTCCAGTCTCAGGTTAGCAGAGGGATTATGTTTCTCCACATGCCTCACATGCACCGCTCAGGTCAGAGAGTCCTTTACAGACTTTATCCTTCATCTTCAAGCAGATGTGCATAGATCAGCAGATTTTTCACTCTCTCATCTGTTCACATTCCATTATTAATGAATATATCAACTTTGGTCGTTATACAAAAGCAATATACAAAAGCACGCTCTTCGGCACATTTAATTGATGGCAGTTTCACATAAACCATCTGGTCTGGGACTATAGACCATACACAGGTAACATCTGCTCCCCACAAGTGTGTCATTATTATTTCCTGGATTGGCACATTGTGGTTGATTCACAGGAAAGTGAAATGTGAAGTGGTTTGATTTTCATATCTCTGTTTCCATATCCCCTATTCTGTTAATATAAGAGTTATGGTAAAGAAGTAACTACACTAGACTTGTTGGCATAACAAGCGCTTCCTCGTCCTCCTCTGCACACTTGTTCTGCACAGCAGTACCTTCAGTACTCTTGAGTGGGAGTTCTGTTTCTCAGCAGCACAGCTTGCTTACAAATACATGAGTTTAGCAGGTCATGAGAGCACAATTTGAACTCCATCGCCATCTGTATCTATTCTTTTGCCTGTCCGTGAATTGAATGCTTTAACACTTTTGGGTTTGTATAGCGCATCTCAAGTAGGAACCCTAAAATAGTGTAACTGTCACTGCAGTGTTGATTGTTAGCAGTTCTATTGCTGGCAGCCCTGGTCATGTCATATATAGCTATATATACATGTCAATATATATAGCTATTCGCATCTCAGCTTGAATAACTGACATTTCTTCCCGGATGATGGACCATCACCTTCAACTCAACCTTGCCAAGACAGAACTGCTTGTGATTCCAGCAAACCCATCGTTCCATCACAATTTCACCATCAAGTTATGCACATCAACCATAACTCCTTCAAAAACAGCTAGAAGCCTTGGAGTTATGATTGATGATCAGCTGACTTTCTCAGAACACATTGCTAAAACTGTCCGATCCTGCAGATTTGCTTTATTCAACATCAAGAAGATCAAGCCCTTTCTTTCGGAACATGCTGCACAACTCCTTGTTCAAGCTCTTGTTCTGTCCAGGCTGGACTATTGCAATGCCCTCTTGGCAGGTCTTCCAGCCAATTCTATCAAACCTTTACAATTAATTCAGACCGCGGCAGCAAGATTCATTTTCAATGAGCCAAAAAGAATACACGTCACACCTCTGTTTATCAATTTGCTCTGGCTTCCAATAGCTGCTCGCATAAAATTCAAGGTATTGATGTTTGCCTACAAAACTACCATTGGCTCTGCACCCATTTACCTAAATTCGTTACTTCAGACTTATGTGCCTCTAGAAGCTTGCGTTCTGCAAGTGAACGTCGCTTGATTGTTCCATCCCAAAGAAGCACAAAGTCACTTTTACGGACTTTTAAATTAAATGTTCCCTCCTGGTGGAATCCCCAACTCAATCCGAGCAGCTGAGTCCTTAGCTATCTTCAAGAATCAGCTTAAAACACATCTCTTCCATCTTTATTTGACCCTCTAACTTTAACACTCACTATTCTAATTCTATTCTTTAAAAAAATCTAACTACCTTTCTAATCTTTTTGTATTCTATTTTCTTTTCATTTATTATGCAATTGTATATGTATGTGTGTGTATGTGTAAAGACCTCTAACTAGCTTGCGCTATTCTTTTATTTTTTTATTCTATCTGTTTTCTTTTTATTTATTATATTAGTTAAAATCCCATGCTACGTGTACTGTGTTAACTTAACTGTGACTTGTTATAGCACTTATATATCAGTGCTCTTTTTGTTGTTTTTGATTGCTTCCTCTGTCTTCATCTGTAAGTCGCTTTGGATAAAAGCGTCTGCTTAATGAATAAATGTAATGTAATGTAATGTTCTTGATCCTACTCTACCCACTCTAATGCTTTCAAGCTGCCCTGTATGTTGTGGCATTATTCAGTTGCAGGTCTCAGGGGAAGGAGGTGTGAGCAGCCGGTGCTGTTGAGCACCTTCTCCTGGGAGCCGACCTGTGAAGCACTACCCACCTGCCCCCGCCTCCACCTCCCCTCGGGATAAGGGAATTTTTAGAGCTGTGTAATGCTTGGGAGGAAGCGCAGGGGAAGATGAAAGATAGTGGTATTGAGCAGCTTCCTAAACCCCTGAGCCGTCATGCCATTATTTCATACTGTTGCCTCAAATAAATTCTAATTTCTGACTTCTAGCTATATACTGTTACATGGCTCTTCTGGAAAAAGCTCTAAGTTGGAAAGAAAAGCACAGTTTAGTTTCGTTCTGAGTTTCCTTAAAGGATTAGTTTACCCCAAAATGAAAATCTGTCATCATTTGCTGACCCTCATGTCGCTCCAGACCTGTATGGCTTAATTTTTTTTCACTGTGGAACATAAAATAAGTCATTCTAAAGACTTGTACTTGTTGCTTTTTGACATGACATTACACTGAATGTGGACTGAGGCTTTTAAGATTCAAGTGGATGCAAAAGTATCATAAAAAATAGTTCATGCTCTACTTTCAAAGTCTTATGAAACCATGCAATACTTCTGTTTGATGAACAGACCAAAATCTTCTAATGTTGTTATTCAACTTAGCGTGTAGTTAAGTAGATATGTCTGATTTGTGAAGAAATCATTATTTTGAATAAGAGCTTTTTTATTTATAATGTCATTCAGTTCACCATATCAAGGCTTGAATTATTTGTTCATGAATCAGACTTCTTAATATCAGTGATTGACTCAATCCATTTGCAGAGGTTAAAGCTCACTGGAAGATTACTAGGAAATACAGTTTTAAATATGGATTAATCCTTCACATTAAGCTATTATTACTAGTAATAAAACTAACCAATATATGACATAAAGCACAAGCAGAGTTGTTACACACCCACAGCTGTAAATGCCTTAAACTGAATTTTAAAGTTATCATGTTGTAGTATAATGCATGACACCAGTACTCATTAACATGAATGATGTGCACTGTGACTGAATGGATTTAAGGACCATGAGGGATAAAGCTAATGAAAGGACAGGCGTTGCAGCAGTAAAGTGAAGCTCCCTTTTTCCTTCATTCAATCGATTTATTTATTCATTTATTCATGATTAGTCAATAGATGTCATTAACACTGCATGTCTTTATCACTTGTCTAATCATCAGTCAATGCATTTGCCCAAGCTCTAGCACTTTTCTCTGCTGTCCTTGTAACCTTGAGTCTTACAAGGAACTAATGGGGATTTAGCACATGTTGCAGACTGTGAAGAGTCATCAGTGAGTGCAGCCCAATCCCAGGGGATGAAAGTCAATCTGTACTGGCTGTGAGTGCAACCTTCGTCTTGCAAATCAATGACACGCACACACTGACCTCCTCTTCAAGCCCCAGGACAGCAGCGTGAGCACCTTAGTCTGTAAAAGCTGCACAGCCTTTCCTATTCGCTGCTGTTCATCATAGCGCTATACATATGATTAAGCTTCAGCATGCCTTTTTGCCCTACTAAACCAAGTAAATCACTTAATTTATGTGTTTTTGTGTTGTTGGGGCTTTAGTCTGTTTGGAATTTGTCCTGGAGACCTGAAAATGGCCAGCGATGTATATTTACAGCCGTAAGATTCACTGATATTTCGATTTTTCTATTCCAGATGCATTACTTCACTAGAACTTTTTTTACTCCAGAGTAGCATTGAGGTGCAATTATGGCTGCAGAAAATGTTTGTGAAGCCGTTGTACTTGTTTCACGTGAATAGGAAATTTCTTAGTGTTTTTGTAGGTCAGAACAGATCTATTCAACACCATCCATCGTCACCATCCAGGTTAACTGACCCTTGAGTTTAGCTAGCTTTTAAAGTCACTGGCTTAGGGATTTATATGCTTTGTCCACCCTTTACTGTGAATGTTTGCACAGTGAAATTAGTTATAGCAAATTTTTTTTCTGTTAAAATGAGTAACGATGCACTGATATTAAAATCCAGACTAATATCAATAATATGCCAGTAAGCAGGGTTATAGTCAACTAAACCTAAAATAAAAAAATAAAAAAACACAAATATGTTATATATAAACTTTTATATATAAAATATATATAAAAGTTTGAGGTCGTCTATTTTTCTTTTTATTATTTTTTTCTTTGATCAAAAGTGGCAGTAAAAACATTTAGAATATTAAAATATATATATATATATATATATATATATATATATATTTATATATATTGCTGTTTCTGTTGGCTGTTTTTCAGTTGGTTAAATGCTGCATCACATTATGAATTTGCAATATATGACATGAATTTGCAAAATATCAGTCAGTACTGGTAAAACAATATCTCTAATATCATTTTGGGCATCTCTAATTATGACTTATTTGAAGATCAGATAACATTTTTCCACTCAGCTGTGTTACTCTTCTGCTTTGCACAGCCTTCTAAGCAGAGTTCTCTTAGAAATGGCACTCTAAATACCACTTTTCAGTGAAAAGGTCACCGGCTGTCCAGAATGTATCAGCATGCCACTTCAGAAAATGGTAGTGGCCTTTCATGCTTGTGTACCTAGAAATATAAGAGCAGTGATAATTTTTATGCACACTTAAGGTTTGTTTATGTCTTACAGCACATTATCTGTCAGACTACTCAGCTCTTATGCTCACTGTGTAATATTATGTCAAGCCAGACCAGTGTTCTTCTTTATGATATGAGTTCTCGCATACTTCCTCCTTGTCCTCTAGCTTTACTTGCTTCTTTCCAGTATGTAGGAACTACACACTATTACACATCCAGGTATGTTGGCTTGTAATTTATTTCTTAATTCTATGTACGGCCATTTTAGACTTCAGTTTGGTCTCAAATGAAAGTATTTGGATGAGGAAAATGAATGGAATAGAGTTCCATGAATTAGATCCGTTCCGTCTGAATTAACTCAGACTTTGTAAGTCCCATTAAACAGTTTTTTTTAGTCTCTAGAGTAAGACTGAAAGGGACATGATGGGCATTTGGAAACTTTGTTTAGAGTACTTTAAGACTTTTTTTGTGGTGTTCTTTATAAACACACAAGACCATTATAGGGGTCATGAACTGACCTTTTTAATTATTTTGGTGCGACGTTACTGTCGGATCCATTCAAGTCGGCTCAGATTCATCTTTTAATTTTAGTCTTTCAGAAAATTCATGGTCAAATTGTGCCTTGTAAACGAATCTGTGCTTAAATGAAATGAACAAACAACCAAACTTTAACTGACCAGTCTGGAACTACATTAAAAAAAAAGCTAATGTAGGGATCTGATGGAAGGTTGTACAAAGACTTGGCACTGAACAGCATCTTGTAGTCTTTTAAGCATCTTTATCGTTTGGTTTCTGTGTAGACCTGCATCTGCCTCTCTCTTTATTTGCACTACATGCACAAATAAGTGGGCGGGGCTAAACTTGCAGTGATGTAGAAGCAGGCATTGATCTATGATTACGTCATAGAGTGGCACATTCCACAAGCTGGTGCTTTGGATAATTGCCTTCAATATAATCTGTTTTTAGACTAATGAGAAAGTTTTGAGTTCTGAAATATACAGAATGTTTTTATAGTTCAATGACCTCTTATATTTCAAAAGATCAAGGGAATTTTGATTGCCCAGTTCATGACCCCTTTATAAGTAAAGCCTTGGTTGGCTGCTCTGTCCTTTGAAAATTCACATCTTTGCTGATAAGCAGGGAAATGGTTGTATTTAATTAACTGCAACGTAAAAACAGTGTATAAAAGCATGAATATTTGTTTTGTCTGCAGCTTGCATTAACAGATTAGTGTTGATAATGAAACCTTTCATTCCATATATCAGTTGACCTTCACACAAAGCAGTGTTGAACAGAGGAACATCAGCAGCATTGATGTTTTTGTCTATAGGTATGTAGAATTAAAATAAATGTATATAAATACATTTTAATTGATATTTGTAGTTTTTGGGATAAATCCATTCATCTATCCTTCTTTTGATTATGAAATTATGAAATTATTATGAAGTATTATTGCAATTTAAAATGACTGTTTTCTGTTTCAACATGTATGAAGTGTAATTTATCACTATGATGGCAAAGCTGAATTTTTTTGCAGCAATTTTTCCAGTCTTCAATGTCACATGAACCTTCAGAAATCATACTAATATGCTGATTTTGTTCTTGAGGAACATTTTGTATTATTATAAATGTTGAACACTGTTCATGATCCGTTTTCAGGATTCTTTTGCGAATAGAAAGTTAAAAACAGCATTTATTTGAAACAGAAGTCATTTGTAACATTATAATTGTCTTTACTGTGACTTGATCAGTGACCTCACTTTTGAGATCAAACTAATATTGGACTGTAATATACAGTTAATATAGCATCTTGTTTCCATACTTATGAAAAGCACTAGCTGCCTTTACTGCATTGACTTCAGGAGGTAGTGTTAGTATTATCTCCTACAAGCTATGCAATAGAATATTGCATCAAATATTCCAATGTGTCCCCTTTAAATCAGTCCAACAACACAGAAACTCCCTTTCAATATGGTTTTGAAGTGTTCTTTGTTTTTATCTTCCCAAATTTTAATTTTATATCATCTTTTGTCCAATTTCCTATAGAACAACATTAGAATCTTTCCAGTAGCTAGTTAAAGTTGAGAAACAGGCAGTCTTTTTCCAGTAACTCCCCATGTTACCTTTTTGACAGGTCGAAAGCAGTTGTTTCAGGCGGTGCAAATTGGCATCTTTCTCTGCATGAATATACAGGAGCGATCCCTGTTTTTGAGAAAAGATTTGTGGCAAGCCACTCAGAAAAGTAACAAGTGACTGACTAATGCTGTTCAAACATGTCCTTCCAAAAGAGGCAGCTTAGTTGGAACTCTCCCAGAGGGGAGAATAGGCTCGCCACAAACAATCTCAGAGCTATTAGCATGAAGCTTGACAGTCGGGGGCCCGGCTTTTACTCACCATGTCCTTGCACTGAAGCCATTCAGCAAACAAGCTGTCATTATTCTGCCTGATGAGCCAGCAAACACTGGTCATTGAGGGGTCAAGAAAAACCACAGTGCCGCTCTCATTGTCACGTCCCTCTCATCCTGAATCATTATATGCCTGTGTTGTTTTTTTCCTTTCTGCTTCTAGTGTTCTCAGTGAGGCCTCTTCACCTCCTCCTCTTCAAGTCCCATTAAGTTTTTAAATGGTCCAATAGTAAGGAGAAATGCACTACTGCTTTTCTAAGTTGGGTGTATAATGCTCCTTTCAACCAGTTGACATGTTGCTGTAGACTTTACCAAACTTGTCCACATGAAATGATATGCTACCATGCATGACTTCAGTAACAATTAGTTTCTATGTCATGAGACGTGACCTGTTAAAACCATACTTTGGGTAAATATATATATATATATATATATATATATATATATATATATATATATATATATATATATAATTTTTTTAAGTGTATTAGACATGCCAGTATCAGCTCACAGTATTTCTGATACGTTTGATTAATGTCACCTCAGATGTCCTCATTGAGCGCTCAGAGGTTGTGCATAATTGTCGGTGACCTTTATTTGTGCCCACTGGAGGTCCTGCCATGCTAAAAGACTACAATTTGTTCTTGTTTTCAGTGCCATCATGTATTCCTGATCTTAACAATTAGCAATTAAACCAATCAGTTGGTGGAGAGGACATTTTTACTGATATAGCTGCACAAGGATGTTAAATGAGCGTTTTTGAAGTCTCTCATCGTGAAGCGGTTATTCCAACTGCCTGATAATCCCCTTGTTCTATTTCTGCTGCAGTTTTCCATTAGCTAATCAGGAAATCTGTAGTGTCATTACAGTGAATTATTAATACTATGCCCACTTTCCAAAGACAAGGGGATTGGGAATGTATATGTAAGTCATCATGAAAGTCAAGACTTTATCTGTAAGTCGCTTTGGATAAAAGCGTCTGCTAAATGAATACATGTAAATGTATATGTGCTATTAATTGCTAAACTATTTATTGCTATAGAAAGAGAAAAGGGTTGGATTTTCCTGGAGTGGCTGTGTTATCTATCCTTAAAGTGAAGAAAAAAGAGACTCTCACGTTGATTTGCTCCATAGTTGAATTTGGTCTTTTTTTTTTAAGGGGAGGAGAGTTAACATTAGAAAAGGCTCAATAATGTGGATTACACCTACTATCGCTTACTTGTATTCAAACATTTGCTTGATCCTCAAGAAACAGTTTCAGAGTGGCCCTTTCAATCAAAAAGCAGTGAAAGAAAGCACTGTTTAATAATCTTGTGTCCATCCAAGTCTGTGCTCTAATCCTCTTCTTTTTTTTATAATGAGCAGTGGCCAGGGATAAGACCCGACCTTGGTGCTTTGGAATGGCATTCAGCCTTTCTCTGCCTTTAAAGAGATCACAGGGAAGGGAGAGGGAGCGTTTCTTCCACTTAGTCTATGGTTTTGTGTGCAGAGAAGCTTTAAATGGCTTTTCTTTTGATCACATTTGAAAATGGTGTATAATATTCAACTCTTACAGCTTTTAACGGAACACTTTAATTTGATAATCCACTTTAGGTATTCTATAAGTAACTTTGCAACTACATGTCAACTAGCAGTTATTAGCATTAGTAGATTGTCTGCTCAATATCTGATAAAACTTGATGTTCGCTCAGCAGACGCTCTACTGACTATAATTACCTTTGCAAGTACGCCAACTTATTCTACTAACCCTAACCTAACAGTCTACAAATGCTGTGAAAGAACAGTGGTTTTGTGAAATATTAATGTGATTTAAAATAATTGTTTTCAATTAAAGTATATTGTAATATTATAATGTAAATACATTCTGCATTATATGGAATTAAATCCTGTGATGGCAAAGCTAATTTTTCAGCACCCATCACTTAAGTTTTCAGTGCCACAATATTCTTCTGAAATATTCTGATTTGGTGCAAAACCCACAGCCCACAATCTTTTTGGATGTTAACAGAATGCTCTACCAATAAGCCACAGGAATACTTAACATTTAAAGGGATAGTTCACCCCACAATTTAAATTCTGTCATTAATTTCTCATCCTCATTTAGTTTCAAACCCATAAGATCTACATTCATCTTTAACACAAATGTTTTTATATTTTTGATGAAATCCGAGAGCTTTCTGACCCTCCATAGACAGCAAGGGTCCTACCACTCTCAAAGTATAACTTTAGACTCCAAGTTACAGGATTTAGTTTTTGTGTGCCAGGGTTTTCCAGGCATATAGTGAAAACTGACCTTCATAAAGCCCTCTGCCTGGTCTGAAAGCAGAGTGCAGGCACAGCAATGCCCACAATGTACTAACTAAGGAATTACACTGCAGATTTTTCCTTTAAAATGTTTAAAGAATGTTATACCTTGCACAGCTGACATTTCTGAGATGCTGAGCAGTTAGGGACAGCTGCGGAAAGGCTTTATGGGTGAGCTTTTACTGAAAGCTTTGGTGGAAGACCATTTCATGGTATTGACAACGTGAAAAGAAATGTGTCCGTCATCTTAGACTTTCACAGGATTTAGTGCTTTTAGAAGCTTCTACAGCCTCTCAGCCTCTCATTTTTCCATTTGGAAAAGTGCATAGTGAAAGGTATTTTGCAATGAAAAGATATTTCAGGCAATTCCTCTTTTGGTCTGTGTGTATGGGAGTTGGGATGGCAGGGGACTTATGCTGGTGTGTAAGGGAACTGACCTCGGCGGCGATTATTAGTGCAGAGCATGGTGCAATGGAGCAAGGTTCAGTTTGACCTTTAGCTGCAAACACACTTTATTTCTCAATCCCTGTCTCCTTGAGACACACATAAATGAGCTGTGCTGACTTCAATGAATTCCAGACAGCTCCTCCTCACACGCCTGCATGGGAATCCTGCTTTTGTGACCCAGGAAGCCCAGGAAGTGAGCATCAGAATGGTTTCCACAACATCACTGCTTTGGATTGTGGAATTATAAAGAAAAAAAATGAGAAAGAGGGATGGGTTTTGTATGCATTTTGTAAAAATATAGACCTATTTAATATCTAATTTGTTTCTCCTACACTATAATGGGTCTGCATGATACATTTGTCTTGTTTGTTTTTAACCAGAGCAAAAGACCCAATTTTATATTTTAATTATTATTACATTTAATAATAATTCCATTTAACAGTTATTTTATTTTATTTTATTTTTAAAATGTATAAAAAAAATACTATAAAAAAAGTTTGGGGTCATTATGATTTACAAATATTGCATTATATATTTATATATTAATATTGTTATATAAAAATATTCAAATGAATACTTTTACTCTGCTAACATGAATTAAATAATTAAAGTGAAAATTAAGACTACAAAAAGTTATTTCACAAAAATGTAAAATGTGTTTCATATTAATGCTATTCTTTTGAACTTCATGAAATAATCTTGAAAAAATGATTTACACAATAATATTAAGCAGCACGGCTGTTTTTTAACATTGATTAAAAAAAGATAAATGTTTCTTGAGCTGCAAATCAGCATGTTAGAATGATTTCTAACAGATGTTGTGACACTGAAGATTGGAGTAACGCTGCTGAAAATTCAGCTTTGTAACACTGGAATGCATTAAATTTCAAAATATGCTACAATAGATACAGCTCTTTGAAATTGTGAGAATATTTCACACTATTGCTGCTTTTACTGTTATAATAGAAAAGAGCATAAAAGACATAAAAAATCTGTCTCAAACTTTTGAGCGGGAGTGTAATTTAAGAATTTTGTAATCCCCTGAAATAGTTACGAAAGCTAAAACCTGCAAAACCTATTTTTTTCTTACAAAAACCTGGAGAATAGGGGTGTATTTCTTCTTCTATCCAATACCAATAGCCATAGACTTTCTGTTTTGCACCAAGTTGGTCCTTAGTTTATTCAGATAAGTCAGTGTTCAGCAGTAATGCAGGTAGGTTTGTCTGACGGAGGGAGAAAGATGGTGGGCACGGTGGGGCCCTCGCTCTCCTCAGTCACCAAATAAGGGCATCCTGCAGACTCCGTGTTCATGGAGGTGACAGGGGGGCACAGAGTTGGCACACTTCGGTCTTATTCATAACAGATCTGTCCATCAAATGCTGATGTCATGCTTATTGTGTTCTGATGAGAGACAGGACATGCGATGTTGGGACTGTAGTGACTACTAAATCTATATTACAGTATCTGTGCACAGAGGAACTTAGTCATGACATCATCATTTCTGTAATGTAAAAAGTGATGGGCAATTGTTCATGAAATGGAAACTCACCCTATGCATCTTATTGAGCTTACATATACAGTATGTTTAATTTAATTAAATTATTGCTTTTATTTTATTATTTTGAGATCATTATTTTTCATCAAAATGTCATAACTTGAATAAAACCATTGCATGTGTACAAGTAATTTAGTTAAATTTGATTAAATTTTATATTTTCCCAAAATATGCTGAATAAGAGGTAAAAAGATAGTTTCAGCTCTTTTTTTTTTCTTTTTTTTTATGAGGTAGTAAAAGAATGCTTGCTTTAAAATTGTGTTCTACAGTATAATGGAATTAGCAGTTTAGTTTTCTTAACATATTGCTTTCAGCAACCAGCATATCATCAAAGAAACATGGAAAAAAAAAATAATTTGAAGCTGTTTCTCAAAGCAGTGGGTAGTGCCTCCGTTTTACAAAGGGGGTTCAGGGAAAAAAAACATCAGACCGTGACCTAGAAAGGAGGACCTTGAGAAAGCATTGGTGTTAGGTGTTATTGACGCAAACCCTGCTCAGCAATCTTAACCTTCAGCTGTAGATTAACTGGGAGGTTTTCCTTGAACTCTTTGAAGTCGAGTTCAGCTAAAACGCAATCTCACCTCTAAAACCTGAACCGTGGGCCGGAACTAGAACAATGGTAGGTCTACCGTATGTTGGTTGAACATGACTTATCATATTGCACTTCAAATGTGTGTCTGTGCATTAAAATCAAAGCTTGATGTTGTCGTTTTGTGGGAGAGAGACGTGACGGGTTGTTGTGTGTGAGATTGCCTCTAAAATACTCTTTGAAGGGTCCTTGCAGATAAGGTCAAGAAAATGAACATGTTGAGTTTTCTTTGTTTTTTCACTTTCTGTAGCATATGAACTTGTCGACAAATCTCTCCCACGCGTGAAACAACTCCTACAAACTTCCAAGGAGACTATTATGTTCTTTTTTTGCTTTTTGATTTGCACTGAGGAGAATGATAATAGAGTTGCTACTTTGACATAGTTACTGTATTTTCTCATTAGGAGGAACGAAGCCTCTAGATACAGAAATTCTGAAATTTCACCTCACATCTTTCCTCTCAGGTGAAGTGAATTCTGTTTATTTGCTGTGTGACTGAGAGCAGGCTTCAGTGAAGTCCTAAAATCATTGTATTCTGTGAATCTCGAATTCTCTTTCATCAAAAGTGTGTCGACACAGCCAATTATTCTGCAAAATGTCGGACTTTGAAGATGAGCCAGGTACTTCAGCTCAGATCTGAATCCTCTGTCATTCTCGGTTAATATCTTCGATCTGACAGGGTTTCACCGAACTCATTTTCTTGAAGCTTGAAGACGTTTTCACCAGTGGTGCAGCTCTCACAAATCTTCCAAATGATACTGCATCATTGGAAAGTGTCTTGTTGTTGATCCATATTTGTCATGCTTAAAATGTGAAACATCAGAGACGACATTCTTTTAAAAGGCATCTGTTGAGTTATTTTACTTTTTTTTTGTGAATCTTCCTCATTGACCATGCTAGATGCTTGGATTGTTGTTGTAGAATTATAGGTGTAAAAATACAAAAACAGGTGCAACCATCTAGCTTTCACACACATACATTTATGGATTACCCAGATGTATAAATACTCTATGTCTTGCCCTTTGTAATGAAAGGAAATGAGGATAGTGGAACGTGACAGGTTTGTAGAGCATGACAACTGGAGAGGAGGAGTGTGCGGGGTGGGTATGAACTGTGTAGTGTTGCCAAAAGCAAACAAACCGCAGTCCACTGATAGCTTCGTACAAAGAAACCAGAACAGGACAAACCTAGAGATTGAAGATTTCTCAATCTCTTATTCTCTCTGTACATGCCAGCTGGACTGAACAAGGGAAAATAACTCCTGCCAAATGGTGATTGGATGAGTCCGTCATACAGATCAAGCTTTCTCTTTGTTATATAAAGAATGTTTTGTGTGTGTGTGTGTGTGTGTGCAAAACTAGCCATTTCTTATTGAAACAGGAAGGATGTTGGACAGGACGTATCAATAGATAAACTATTTTAGCCTGTTCTGCTTTAGAGACTTTTTCAGTTGTATTCGACATTTAAAATCATGTCAATATCAAAGTCATGATAATAAATGTTGACCAATATCAAAAGCTGTTGAACTGATATTAAATCCATTAATGATTGCTAATGGATAATTATTATTTTCTACATTTAATTTTGAATAATAATAATTATTATAATTATATTATATATAATAATATATATTATTATTATTATTATTATTATTATTATTATTACCAATTTATATGAATCAATTTATTTTTAATTGGTAATATTATAAATTATTATAAATTATTATTATTATTATTTTATAATGTGTGCACAAAATGGTTACCAAAGCTTATAGACAGGGACAAAATTCCACAAAATTGATTTTATTAAACTATAACATAATTGTACCTGAATTATGAATATTTAATTTAGCATAGATTGACTAGACATGTTATATTTTTATATGTATTATATGTTTATTACTTATTTTGTATTAGCTGTATCCCACATTTTATGCATGAAATGATTACCAAAGCATATAGACAAGCTCAAAATTAGATTGTATTAAACCCCATCCTATATTTCCGTAATTGCCGCTGAATTCTAAATATTTAATTTAACATAGATGATCAAGACATATTGCATTTTTCCATTATTTGCATCCGTACATAAGAAAGAAAGCCGTGTTTGTGTGTGTTTGATGTCTGTGTGTAGATTGTAACTGGTAGGGACGCTCACTTTGAATCCCACTTCAAACACTGATGATAAAACAGACGAAGAGAGATAGGAAGCAGACAAACCTTTTTATTTTAATTAGAAAAGAAGCAATTAGACCTGCACTTCCCCTCACCGCTGCATCAGAGATTTTGACCGATATCACACTGTTCTTGTTGAGATGAAAAATGTACCCCTTATGAATGAGTCAGCTCCAAATATACCTCAGTGGGCCATATTAAAGCTATTACTTCAAAGAGAAAGCCTTTGCATACTTCTTACAAAAACGGATAGAGTTTTGTACATTTTTCTCTGGATTGACAGTCACACAGCAAACAATTCTATTCATGTCATTACCATACCTTTGGTTCTAATCCATAACTGACTGTATGTTCAATATGTTTCTTCTCTTTCCTCTGTAGGGGGCAACAAGCTGAAAAACCAACTTTTCCGGCTAAACTGGGCTTGGATCTCCCTTGAGAAAGAGTACTACCAGGTGGATGAGGAGACCAAGTTTCTGGAGGTGGTCTTGAGACGAAGAGGTTACCTTGGCGAGACCTCATTTGTTAGTAAGTGATGTTAAGAGAGCACTTAATTTCCCATCATGCACTACTGATATGAATTTTATAAAAAAAAAGCCTCTCTGTAATGTTAAATAACACTGACCTCTCTAATGACCTCTAATCTGCTGATGGAGTCTCTTTATAACATCACTTTTTTGGGCTCTTTAAACCTCAATTGATGTTGCTCCTCTTGTCATTAGATTTGGTTGCTTGATATGCTTCAAGACTTTGGTACACTTCCGCCTGCATCCAAAATTATAAAACTAGTTTTTATGATTCATAACATGGTTTTAAGGTATATCAACCCACATATCACTCAATTGCCAGTTGAGTTTCCAGGGTCTGCAGAAGAAGCTTTCAGTTCCTGGAGAGACAAGAACCTCACATTAGAAAAGTGATAGATCAAAGTCAAATAAAAATGACATTATTAATGCATGGCTACTTCATTATGATGATTTTCTATTGTGTTGATGAGATATGCTCATTTTATTCATTTTAACTATTCATCAGAGAATCCTGAAAAAAGTATCACAGTTTCCACAAAAATATTAAGCAGCACAACTTTTATATTTAATTATAATATTTCACCGTTCAGTTTTTTATTTACTGTTTTTATTGTATTTTTTTATTAAATCAATTCAATAAGAGACTTTTTTCAAATATGTAAAAAATCAAAAATAAATAATAAAAACTTACTGACCGGATGGTAATAAAAAGAAAAAAACACAGCTGACACAGATATGTGTAACTCAAATAAAATAATTGCGCAAGAACAGTACAATTTCATGAATTTGAGAAAGATTAAGCTTGTGTTTCAAAACTGCCTAAAATATTTAAAATATGAATAAAACCTTTGAATAATTTCAGAATATTTTATTCTAAACGTACAATAGTTTAGGATGTAGTTTATTATCGGTTTAATTATTAGCACAATGCCTTATGTATTTTTATATGCTTATGAAAAATTGCTCTCATTGAGATAAAACCAAATTCAATACAAAGTGAAATGTTACTCCTTCATCGAACATTTCAGCTTCTGGAATGAATGTATATTAGATTTCAGTAGCCCAACTGGTAGAGCATGATGCTAACAACACCAACACCATGGGTTTAATCAACATCAACAGTTCAGTCTTCACCAAGAGGGAGTTTCCATTTACATGAGCTACAAACTAGCATGGAAAACACTGTAAAAGCTAGGGTTACACTGTCAGGATCATGTGGACGGACCTCCACTAGCTCTGATGAAAAATATGGATATTCCAACCACATGCAGAGCGTGAGCACCCTTCCACAACTCACCTCATTTCCGGTCCAGGGCTTCTGGAGAAGACGAGCTGCTGGCCCGCTGTTTGCCTGCCACTTGCTTATTTATTTGTGAGAAATATCTCATTATATGTTGGTGACCGTTGAGATTTCTGTGGTGGGAAGATAGTGTTGTTCGCCAGCTGATAATGCCCACCTGGCACATGCCAGCCCACTGCTGGCATTGTCCAAACCTTTTTCAACCCAAGTGGACAGAGATCCACCAGTGGGACTGTCAGTCTATGAGCATCAGATCTTCTGAGGGATGGGGAAGGACCAGCCTTTATAGTCTTGACTTTATTCTCTTTCCAAATAACAGTACATAGCACTCTGAAACTTTTATTACAGAATAGTTGCGTCACACACACTGCAATGTCTCTATATAGGCTGTTAATAAAGCTCTTCTGTGATTCATAGAAACACTGAAGACATGATATAAACAGGAGTTGTCAACCCCTTGACAGTTGTCTTCATTTCTTTCACACTGACCCTGTACAGCAGCAGAAAAGACAATGTTTTTCTCAAATGCACATCTGTAAAACATTCTTCTATTCACTTGAAAACACTAGATAAATATTTATTTATGGTACTAATTTATATTTATATATTATTTATATTGAGTTAATTTGTGTAGTTCCATTGCAAACGCAATCTTAGCAAAAAGGTCTTAATTAATTTGCTAGTTCACATGCAGCAGATTGTCAAATTGACACATGTATATTGTCACATCTGTAAAACCTTCTGTTTATTTTGTACTCCCAAGAGCTAGATTTATTTAAACATTTATTAATTCATTGTATTTATTTTATTGAGTTTAATTGTGTAGTTCCCATACAAAATAGTTATTTTATTATCAGAACAAAAACAGACATGGCTGAAAGAAAAGCACTGTACATAGCATGAATAATACAAAAAAGTAATAAAAAATTATGAATATAAAAAATACACAATTTGTTATGTTACTTTTAGAACAATAATGAATGTATTATAAACAACAGCATGTTAAAGTGTTTACAGCTTTTTCCCCCCTGTACTCTAGTGCTTTATCACTGTTATAAAAGATTTTAATTTGCTTAAATTTTTGTACTTTACTTAACGTTTATTTACTCTTTCATTCTTAAGGTATTGGTACCAAAGATGGTACGGCTGAAAAGGACAAAGATTTCAGAGGGAAAGCACAGAAACAAGTCCAGTTTAACCCAGGTCAGACCACTGCCACCTGGAAAGTGCGCATCTTGTCGGACAGCCGGTATGAGCAGTCCGAGACCTTCCGGATTGTCCTCTCAGAGCCTGTCATGGGAGCACTGGAGTTCCCAGAGGCAGCAACAGTGGAGATTGTTGACCCCGGAGATGGTGAGCTCACAAAGAAAGAAAGAAAACCATGGAGATCCAGGTGGTGAGAGTGGTTTAGGGTTGCAACAATGTATCAGTATGGGGGTTCAAATGCGTGCCTTTTTCAAACTAACTTCAAGTTTAAGCAAACAACTCATTGAAAATGTTGATTTAACGTGAAATTGTTAAAAATAAGAGGGACTGGCAGTGGCAGCTGAAAAGGAGAGATTTTGATTTCTTTCTTTTTTTTATATAACTTGCAATGATGAAACATTGATGATGTGTATTAAGACAGTAAAATAGATCAATGTTTACTTTAATGGTACATTAATAAAATCAGAAATATTATATTTTCATTATACTTCATATTCACATCCTGAGTGAGTGTTGCTTGTAAGGCAATGTGATCATTTGTGTTTGAGACAAATAGTCCAAACAACCAAAGGTAAGCCAGAAAATGTGGAGTAGTGTGGGTGTGGGCGGTCATCACAGCTGTCACCCTTCAGTACATTGTGATCATAGCAAAATATCCCCTGAATAACATCCTTGTGCCTCCTCATCAAAACTCAGCAGCCAAGCCTCTGAAGTTGTGGCAGGATTCACGGCTGATTTAGCAGGAGCAGTCCATTGGTTCTCAGATCTGACTGAATGAACACTTTCTCCACGGATCTTACACATAATAAGATGGAAAAACGTACACCTGATTTCCCAAAATTCTTGTGCGCTCTTTTGCTGCTATTACTCTTTCACACAAAAATGATGAAAGAACTTTACTATTACATTTTTCTTTTTTCTGTATTTGTATATTAACAGGTTGTTGTGGATATTGTATCATAGCATAAGTTGATGGTAAATATATGTGCATTCATTATTTTTTAAATCACTTGTATATTGGTGTATGTGACTTTTTACAAAGCATTATATTTAATACAGTATATCAATGCATATATTTAATACAGTAAATATAACGTCGCTCTAGCAAAATCTCCTTTGTAAGCCACTTTCATCAGAGATCCATTCATTCTTCTCATTTTTTTTTATTCAGTGCTTACTGAAGAGGATATCATTACATAGTCTATTTGAGCTGGAGTGGAGAGATCGATGGAAAGGCATATAACTCCGCAGTCATTGCGGGCTCATATGACATTTATCAGTTATAGAGATAAGCCTGTGTTTTTCCTTTGCACAAGGACATAAAAAACAACTCAATGCCACAGTCTGAAAGGTTAAATCTCATTTAATAATCTTCTGCCTCTGAGTGCAAAGGAAGCTCCATGCAGATTTGAACAAGGCATATTTTCAGATAGAAAATCCACATAGCCGTGTCCTTAGAGAGCTGCTCACCCATATATTGTCTCAATAGTGCCTGAAAATCAAGTCTTAAATAGATAAAAAGCATTAATTTATTTGAAATGGTGACCATGAAGCTGGCAAAAGTTTTGAACCCACAGATACTGACAAATAGTATTAACTTTCATTCTGTCTTAAGTGTTTTCTACTAGGATTCTTGTGTTTTTAGTCAATCCCAACTCATCTGATAAAGGTTTTTATATCTCTCGCACTATATAACATCAGTGGTTAAGGATTTTTGTTAACGTGAAACTTGGGTCCGTCAAATTGTTATACAGTTCTTTTGACAGCAACAGTGAGAGATCAGTCCCACATTGAACACAGTAACAGTACTTAAGTTAAACATGTATTTTTAAAAGGTTAGAAACTTCGAGGACTAAAATATCAAGCAGAACTTTAGATCTGTCTCCTCACACAAATGATGTTTTCAGTCATGCTCTTCTTTCTTTGTCTAAAGTTTTATTTTACATTCATTTATATTTTGTCCTAGAATCCACAGTGTTCATCCCCTTGTCTACATATTCGATTGAGGAAGATATTGGAGAACTTCTGATTCCTGTGCGGAGATCTGGAGATGTCAGTCAAGAGCTTATGGTTGTCTGCTTCACACAACAAAGTGAGTTATGAAGCTTAACTTAAAGGCATTTCCATTCCTTACTAACTCTGTAGATTTCTAACTACATTTTGAAACTTTTAAGTGCCGTTTATCTCTGACTAAACCTGTGAGATTCAGTTTGAATGCTCAAAACTTCCTCTAATCTTCCCTTTATCCTCATCCGTGTAGGTACAGCCAAGGGCACAGTTCCCACCACGGTGCTTTCTTATTCTGACTACATTTCTCGACCTGAGGAACACCACAGCATGCTGCGTTTCGATAAAGGGGAGACGGAGAAGCATTGTCGTGTAGTCGTCATTGATGATTCACTCTACGAGCCAGAGGAAATTTTTAATGTCACCCTCAGCATGCCCATGGGCGGCCGTCTGGGTCAGGAGTTCCCCACCACCAGAGTCACTATCCTGTCTGATGCGGATGATGGTAAGCTGCTTCACTGTGCTGGATGCATTAGACTTGTTTAGCATGCATGCTTTTTATATTTAAGTTTTGTAATGTTTCACCAAGAGAGCAAGTGTATTTTGAGTTTGATGATCTGAGGCTTTAAAAAAATCATGCAAATTATGCAGTGGGATTCAGTTCTGCTGTACATCTAATTACAAATATAATTAATATGTTTACGACAGTAGCAGGACTTTGTGTGTGGGACAGTTTTAGATCTGCACACCGAAGACTGAAGACTTCTTAATCTTAGAATATTTATGAGCTCTCTAAAGTTTTTCTTAGGCAGGTATTCTTGCAGGCTAAGAGATGGATGAAAACAGTTGTTTTGACAGGTACTTCCATTCGAGGCAGCAGCCTGGGAAGTTGTCGGAGGCTTTGTTTAAACACAGTCCGATCTAAGCGATCTAACTCAAAAATCTGAAGGCAAGATCACACTGAATGTTTAATCTAAATTCATAGGATTTATTGAACACCACAGCAAACCCTGAATCTGTTTTCCAGCCATAATTCATGAAGTATAGAAGCAAAGAATGGTGCAGTCTCACCTTAAAGTGGGGAGAATGGATTATTTTGTCTGTAGAGAGATAGCTATTATTCCAGTATGGGGTTTTGGATTTCTTTCTTGCTTTTTGTGCTCGAAAGACCCACCTGAACTGAAGTGAAGTTTAGCTTGAAAAAAATGTTTTGTAGGAAAATGTTGATTTTATTATCATTATTTGAAAATGAAAAATTGTATTGAATATTTTTGTTTTTTAATGTTTTTAATTAATGTAGGCCAAATAATGATTAATTACATTTTAAATTAAAATTCTTCTAATAAAATTACAATACATTTTAAATTAAAATCATCCACACGCCTGCATGTTGCTCAAACTATTTATTTTTCATACAAATTTAATAGATTTTAATAGACTTTTATTATAATACGTATAATAGCTATGTTTGAAGAACAAAAATTAATATGGGATTCAAGCAACATTATAAAGTTTAGATCATATGTTTTGTTTTTTGTTTTTAGGGGAACTGTCCCTTAAAAAAAAAGATAATTACTAATGACTCGATTAGCAGATTTCAAACCTTAGTACTTTTCTGAGTGAATCTTTTCACAAAATAGTAGTTTTTATGATAAACAAATCATAACATAACCAGTCATGTATCAAGTTTGATTTGATACAGTGTGACTTTAAATGTGCACCAAAATCAGGGCTATCCATTGTGAAGCTGAAAGCTGTCCTCAGCGTGTGCATGTCTCTGGGTGCACATATGCATCTATGCCCCAGAAAGCACCTTATCACTCATCTTTAGGCGTAGTTTCAGGTGCTGTTCTCTATCATATTTCCCCACGGCGCCTCTTTGTTCAGCAACACCTCCAGGCCACTCCACCACCATTTGCATTTACGCACACACACGTACAAACCAGAAGAAAAATCTTTGGCGAATTCAATTTACTCAGTTTGCTTTTGATTTTATTACCGCGTTTGAGCTAATTTGGTTTTATACAAGCAAATCTTTCATTAAAAATCCCATGAAAAACAAAACATTGGGGAAATCAGATGATGGACACCTTATGGATTGAAGCTCTCCTATCTCTGGACAGTTGAATCGTGGATTCAGTCACCTGCAAGCGCCATGGTTGGGCATTATGAACGAAATAATTTTGAAATAAGAAATCCATTTCCCTGTCTTTTGATTACGTTTACTTTGGCTTTTTCCACCAGGAGGTTTCATTACAGTGAGCTGAAATGAGGTGAGAGGAAGCTGTGCATTAATGTTTTCTGCATCAGGGTAGCAGCCTGCAGTTCCTTTAAAAGAAAGAAAACCCTCAGTAGTCCAAATTTAGCCCACTAGCACCATGGCAGCCTGCCACATGTGTAACCTAATCCATTCAGTGAAGCACCTGAGTTTGGGTTTGGGTCGTGTAGGAGCCAATGGTTTGCTTTTCAGTTAATGGACTGTGGTGCTTTGAAGCTCACTGTTTGTCCCTTTTACATATGAACCTTTTCTGATTGTGGGAGCAGCGAGACACACACCATAGCACACCCACACAACAAGCCAAACCAAAGCGCTCATTTGATATCACCTTCCAATCGCCCACAGTACTTTATGTCTCTGCAGGGACAAGGGCTGGCAGTGCCAAGGCACATCATGCAATTATATTTAATGTGTCTCCAAGACCTAGATAAAGCTAGAGACAACTGGCTCTCTGTTTTTCTGAAGTGTGCACTTTATAATGGGATATTCACCACATGAACAATTTAGTCTTATTTTCGCCCTTGGACTCGATCCTCTTGGCAGTGCCTAAAGCTATATTTGCCCCTTGAGAGCTTTAACACAACTTCACAAGAACGTTACATGCATTTTATTGGAGATAAAAACACATCACCATTTTTTGTGAGTTTAAGTTTAGACTTTATCATTAATGAAAGTTAGTAATTTAGTAGTGTGAGAACATTAAATAGGAATCATAAAACTCAATATTATTACTATTGCGCATTCTTAGGCAACAGTAATCATTGGCACAAATAGAAGTGTACCATTTTCACTTCCGTTCACAGGTTTGGGGTTGGTACGATTTTATTATTATTATTTTTTCTTTTTATGTTTCTGAAGGATGTCTTTCAAAATAAATGTTTGTATTTCAGTATATTTTAAGATGTCATTTATTGCTTTGTCAGATATTTATGAATTTCCATTTTCCTTCAGAAATCATTTTAGTGTGCTGATTTGGAGCTCAAAAAAACTTTTTTTTATGTTTTTTAATGGGTTCATAATGTAAGAGTTAGAACTTGAATAACCCTTCAGTGGCAGCTAAAATCATTCAATAATGGGGCCTAACAAAAGCTCAAGTGGTTCCATTTTTTTTAGCTTTTTAATGGAAAATATTGAAAAGATAACAAACCCATCAACGAACACCTTGCATGACCTCATCATTGCATTCCACCCTAATGCATTCACAGTTCAGTGATGGGTTTGGGGTAAACATGGAACTCTCTGTTTTTATATTATCACATTGCCTGTGAGGCTTCCATGCCACACAAGAATAAAACAAGAGGAAGAGAGTTTCATCACACCTAATGTTTATTTTGCTTAGGCTTAGATGCGCTTCCTACCGTGGACGTATAGCAGCTTAAACTCCCTCAGCACCCTCAATGTCTTGACTTCAGTCAGATTCAGTACATGACACGGAGTTTTCCAAGAAAACACATTTGGAAGCTGAGGGTGACATAGACCTTTCAGCAGCAGATAAGGTGTTAGCGAGCTATCAACAAGGATTTGTCACTGGAATCTAAGTCAGATAAAGTGTTAATTGTAGACAGACAGGTCTATGCTAACCCGTTCAGCTCCACATCCCCTGTACCTTCTGTTAAAGCCACCTCAGATGGTTAAAGAGACAGTTCACCCAAAAATTGCAATTCTGTCATCATTTACGCACTCATGTCATTCCGAACTTGTATGACTTTCTTTCTTCTGTGGAACACATAAATTTTATACAGACAAAAAAAAAATATCCAGACAAATGTATGATATCCATGTTGTTTTGGACTCCACAGACAGTGATTTACACTGAAAAAAATGTTTTAAATATTTCCTTTTGTGTTAAAACTAGTCTAATCTAAGTATCATTGATAACATACATGGGTCATTCCTGGTATGCAGTAACATTTTGGCTTCATAAGTGTTGAAAAAAAAGTTTAAAAAAAAGTTTTTTTGTTTTTTGCATTCTACCAAAATAGTGACATGTTTAACTATTAGGAATGAATATTGGTCAAGCTCGGGGATTCAAAAAATAATAATTATGGGTAGATTGTTCAAACAATGGCCATGAAAATATTCCACCCTGTTAGGGACATATACTGTAGATAGTTATCAAAACATTTTAATAATGTAAATGTTAAACAATAATAAGCTTTTGTTGGATAGTATATGTCCCTTATACCATCTTATTATTATTATTATTAAAAAACAATAAAAAAAAACAATTATTGTTGTGCCAATTTTTTGCCAATAGGGTTGTAAATAATAATAAAAAATTGCTCAAAAACATATATATGCTGTTAGTGCTCCTCACCTCACAAAATAAGACAGAAGTATAAATATATATTTTTTTTAACATTTATTTCATCTAACAGCATTTATTTTTCATATTTAGTTTTAGTTAACTATACCCTGGCTTTGGCATTAATAGTTTGGTGATCAAGCTTACATATGTCTTTACTATCCAACAGCACCAGTGTTTTACTTCGGAGAAACTGAGCACCATGTGGATGAGAGTGATGGTTATGTGGAAGTCCGGGTTTTGAGAACAGGAAGTGACCTTTCCAAAACCGGAACTGTCACAGTAAGGTCTCGAAAAACTGAGCCTGTTTCTGCCGAAGGTATGTATCAGACAGATTGCATCTGTCAGTTCCTAGTATTACATGTGCAGACACATTCAGGTAGAATATAGAATAGAATAGAAAATATAATTTGTTAAGATTGTCTAACTTGTATTTCAAGAAATCTACACCTTGAGACAGTGATATGTTGCCGCAGGCCCTGCAGGCTTCAACATTAGACAGAACCAGACAACAAGAGCACATCCTATGACTTACTGACAAGATCTAAACACTGATTAGGTCTTGAGTGCCTCTATCTAACATGATCTACAAATACCAACGTTGTAAAAACATCCACATGTACAGTTTATTGAACACACGTGTCTTGTCTTGACACAATTTAGTCATTGAGTCAGACGATCAACTGTCTGGTTCACATTGTAGCTCACTCTGCCCAGGAACAGTCCAGTTGTGTTTAACCACAGTTCATTTTTATTCATCGAGTCAGTGAATTTAAATCAGTGTCACCAAAATAATAGGCCTGCGTGTAACTAAGTGGCAGCTCATTCAAACAATGGCACACACAAAAAGAAAAAGAGAAAAAAAAATCCTTGTGGACAATTTCAGTTTGTTCACTAAAAAATAAACATTATTTGTGAAGGTTAAAACTAATTTTAAAATTTAATCAAATTAAAGTTGATTAAAACTAGAAAAATCGATTGGCAAAATAAGTTTTATTCCATTTTTATTATTATTTTACAAATAATAATTGAATTTATTAGACAATAACAGAAATAAATGCATAACAAGATGCCATCACTGTGACAATTATACATTAATTTACACACTTATTTCACTGGGAAGCTGTGGCCTAGTGGTTAGAAAATTGGACTCACAATCGAAGGGTTGTGAGTTCGAGTCTTGGGCCGGCAGCAGAGATGGGGACTCGAGTTTGAGACTCGGACTCGAGTGCGACTTAAGTCGCACAAACAGTGACTTCAGACTCGACTTGAGACTCGTCCTCGAAAGACTTCAGACTCGACTCGGACTCGAGCTCCGGGACTCGTGAACAATGTTAATTTTTAGTAAACGTCAGATGAGCTCGCTGTTAGTGTTGTGACGTTCGCGAACGAACCGATTCTTTTGAACGGCTCATAAACATGATGGATGAGAGCCGAGTCACGGCTGGAGGGGAGCCGTTCTTTCTGTCGCTCTTTTTTCCTATGCGTGTTTCAGAGCGCGTGTTTCACACAGATGCACACAAATGAGCTCCTCCGCGAGACAGAACAGTTATAGGGGGAGGGGCGCACCCAGCGCAGGCCAACCCTTTATAGCGTGATGATATTAGTTATTAGTTGTGCACGCATCCTTCACGTGAGTACTACAGTGGAAAAAAACCTGAGTGCCTCTGTCATTGGGTAGGAGCGGAGCCATGACGTTTTGCACAGATATTCATTGCAGCCCACTTTGTTATTGTTCATTGACTTGAAGGGGCTGATGTCCTATTTGCAAAGTTTACAGTAGTAATAGTATGTAGACATTTCCATTTTATTTATTCTCATTTTATCTACTTTAAATATTTTTGGTTCTCTATCAAAATGTTCTTGTGTGATAACAATGTTCTTGTGTTGAAGTGTTTGTAGTAAAAGCTGTTTTGCACAGAAATTAATTGCAGCCGGCTTTGTTTTTGATGTTTATTTGTGAGTAGGTATTGTATGAATAACATAAGTCAGCGTAGCTTTGTTCATTCTTAAGCCAGACAAGAGGTGTGCAGCTATACAGCCAGGACAGACAGAAGGCCATTACTGAATCCATAAATGCAAAATACAGATATTAACTTAAAAGTAAAGCATTCTTGGTGTTTTTGTCATGTTGCAATAGCCTGTTTACACTGATTATATACCAAAATCAAAGTTGATATTGTATGCTAATAAATAGAGTTGTCATAATAACATATTAGATGCTTTGAATTCCTTATATATAGCTATGCAGTGTTCTAAGCAGCTTGGATGGGTCGCTGTACGTGATGCAACATTTATTATAACCAGAGACTTAATATAATAAAGAGACTTGAGACTTGACTTGGACTCTAGCTCAGAGACTTGAGACTTGACTTGGACTCTAGCTCAGAGACTTGAGACTTGACTTGGACTCTAGCTCAGAGACTTGAGACTTGACTTGGACTCTAGCTCAGAGACTTGTGAGCATCTCTGGCCGGCAGGAATTGTGGGTGGGGGGAGTGCATGTACAGTGTTCTCTCCACCCTCAGTACCACGACTTAGGTGCCCTTGAGCAAGGCATCGAACCCCCAACTGCTCCCTGGGTGCCACAGCATAAATGGCTGCCCACTGCTCTGGGTGTGTGTGTCACCATATTTGGCTGAATGTCATGTCACTTACTAGTTAATATATTCATTTTTAATAAGATAACATCTTTCAAATTGCAGTAATACATTATGCCATTTCTGCTACAAATTTCAATGCATTTAATGACTTAGGAAATAGAAGTAAACTCACCTACTGTATTTGATAATTATAACTAAACTAATCATCTGTAAAGCAAGTCAGAAATATAAAGTCTAACCACAAAAGAGTTCTCTCAAAAAGTTAGTCAGTCCTGTGCTTGAGAGAGATACAGAGTCAGCGAGAGAGATTTATTTTCTCTATGTTCATTTACCTATGACAGTAATTTATTATTGTGCCATTGATGCCTGTGGAATATTTTCTTCATTAAATTACTAATATTATGTAAACTTTTAACACAGCTGGTGTGGACTATGTTGGGATCAGTAAGAAGCTAGACTTTTCCCCAGGCGTCAGCATGCAGACGTTCAAGGTTACAATCCTGGATGACCAGGGACAGCCGGTGCTGGAGGGGCCAGAGAAGTTTGAGCTGGTTCTCCGTATGCCCATGAACGGCATATTGGGTGAACCAGGAAAAGCTACAATCTACATCAACGACTCCATCTCAGATTGTGAGTGATCTTACACTAAACCTTAAAAGGGCTAAATCAAGTATAAAAGTGTAATCTTATTGACACAAACAGTGAGACTGGTTAAAAAGATTTGGGTTTGAATGTAAGACTTGTTTTTTTTTTTTTTTTTTTTTAGTGCCCAAGGTGCAATTCCGAGATCCTACGTACACAGTTAATGAGAATGATGGACAGATTTCTGCTCTTGTGTACCGGAGTGGAGACCTGAGCTACAGATCCAGTGTGCGGTGTTACAGCCGTCAAGGCTCGGCCCAAGTCATGATGGACTTCAACGAGAGGCCAAACACAGACGTCTCCACCATTGTCTTTTTACCAGGTATTATTTTGGTCGTATTATTATTATGAGTTTTTGTCTCAATAAAAGACTTTTTTTTCTGAAGGAAGTCCATTTATTTTTTCTAAGTAAATGTTTCCCAATTTGAAGCGTAGACAGTTTTATGCATATTGAACAACGGCTCCCTATTGATTGCTTGTGTAGGAGAGGGGGAGAAGCCTTGTGTCCTCATCCTCGTGGATGACACCGAACATGAGGAAGACGAGGAGCTGAGTTTGGTGCTGGGAAGCCCTAGGAGTGAGTCTCCATTTGGGGCCTCTATAGGGGCTCAGAATGAGACACTCATCAAGATAAAGGATGATGCTGACAGTAAGACATTTATCTCCCACTTTCTCACATTTCTGTACCTGTTTGTGTTCACTTGCCATTGCTGTTATCTGTCAGAGTCCTAGAAAGTACATTTTTAATTGGCCTAAGATCAGAAAAAAAGTTGATATTAAAGGTGTATAGATGATGAAGAGGAAAAACTTAAAAGTGCTTTACAAAATAGTATGATCTGGACTAGAGGGTACACAACTCTTTTTTTGATCATCAGTCTGTGTAAGGTGATTGGACGATAGTGATATTTTGGTGCTGACATGCATCTCTCCTTTCCCATGATCCTCTTTACCCAGAGGCCATTATCAGGTTTGGAGCAACCAAGTTCAGTGTCAGTGAACCCAGTGAGTCTGGGCAAATCTCAGCGGTGAGGATCCCGGTCCAGAGGACAGGAGACACATCTAAAGTGTCTGTGGTGCGGGTCCACACAAAGGATGGCTCAGCGTTCTCTGGAGAAGATTACCATCCCATCTCTGAAGGTGGGTTCAAACACAACTTCATAGCATGGTTTTGTTAGACAGCTAAGGACATTCCCAGAGCATATTTTACATTATAATCATCACTTTTAACTGTTGCTCAAAGAACAAGCTCATTTTAGGACCATTTATTATTATTATTTTTATTATTATTATTATTTGTGATTATTTTCATACAATAAAACATTTCCCATCGGCATTCAAAGTATTGTTATACAAAAGAATAAGAGTAAGTAGATAGACAAGAATATATTCAAAAGAATAAGATAGATTGAAAATATAATTTTCATTACTGTAACAAATGTTGCGAGTATTATTATCATAATTGTTTTTGTGTTATATTTAACTAATTTACGTTAATGTAAATATGAAAAATACTATGAATAGTTATTTACTTTCCATTTACTTTATGCAGATATACCTTTATGTATATTTGTATAATTGTAATTTTCAAAATTTATGCTGATTTTAATAATAAAAAACAATTATTGTTATTATTTTTCTTTACTTTAATGCTGTTAAAAATTACTGCATTACGATAATGAGAATTAATTAATTATATATATATATATATATATATATATATATATATATATATATATATATATATATATATATATATATATGATAATGGCTTTAATTTTACAAAAATAATGTTACAATGTAAAAATCCTGATGGTCCTAAAATAAACATTTATTTCCTTTCTTTTTAATTTGGGAGAAAATCATAAGCTGGACATGTTTTTGTGAAATACACTTTTACATATGTGTTGTCCCTCATTGGTTATTTATCAGACTTATCACAAAAAGGCATTGTAATGTACAGTACATATAAAACATGACCAGAATCAAATATGAAAATGACCATTTCCCACCTGCAGATGTGGAGTTTAAAGAAGGAGAGACTGAGCACATTGTGGAAGTGGAAATTCTGTACGATGGTGTGCGAGAGATGAGAGAGGCCTTCACTGTCCACCTCAAACCTGATGAGAAGATGGTAGCAGAGATTCAGGTACTCCAAAATATGGGGATGGAGGAAGTATTTACTAAAAACCTGTTTGAGTATAATCTGGCTGTGCTGTATCAGTAGTGTTATACTGGTTTTTATCCAATTACCAATGAGAGATTCAAACTGTGTTCAGTATTGCTTATTTTCCAAATCTTCAGGTAACCAAAGCCATCATTTACATTGAAGAGACGAACAGTATGGCCGATGTGACCTTTCCTGCCGTGCCAGTAGTGGTGTCTCTGTTGCACTACGATGATACAAGCAGCACTAGAGAAATTCAGCCAGTCGCAGGATATCCTGTAGTCTGTGTCACGGTAGGTTCCCTACATAGAGTTCTGTCCCTGTGGCTGAGGGGTAGAGCATTGCCTTAGCAGTGCAAAAGGTTGTGAGTTCAATTCCCAAGGGAACACACATACTGATAAAAATGTTTTTAATTTATAGTGTGAATGCACTGTAAGTCACTTTTGATAAAAGCGTCTGCTAAATGCATTAATATAAATGTAAATAGAGAAAGAATGAGTGTAAATTGAGAATTTGGACACATTAAATGAACTTGCTTAACAAAAATAAAACAACACTAGATTGGAATGCATTTAAAAAAATAAACGAAATATAAAATAAACAATTTAAAAAATATATATTTTTATTAAATAAAGATATGTAAAACTGTTTATTTAAACCTTATATGATTTGTATTTATTAATTATATGAATTATCTATTTATTTATATATTTATTTTAGTCATGCAACCCCAAGCATCCTGACTTTGACCGGACGGGTTCCATCTGTGTTGCTGAGCACATCAATAACACCCTGACCCGGTACCGCTGGCTGGTCAGCGCCCCGACAGCACCTGACGGGGTGACCAGCCCCATGAAGGAAGTGGAATTTGACACCTTCTTCACTTCCTCCAAAACGATCACATTAGACTCAGTGTATTTCCAGGCGGGCTCGCGTGTGCAGTGTGCAGCCCGGGCTGTCAACTCTAATGGGGAAGAAGGCCTGGAGCTCACCAGCCCCATAGTCTCCATCAGCCAGGAAGAGGGTGAGTTAGAATTAACACTAATATAAGACTTCTTGGCACATAAATGAGATGAAAAGAAGAGTAGTCGGCTTTTTTTCTTTTTGTCTTAGAGTGCTACATCATTTGGTCCTGATAAGAATCCAAATCGTCTTCTTGCTATGCTATTTTTCAGGACTGTTATCATTTTCACAGTCACTTTATTTTTTTGCAGTAATCTGTAGGATAATATCTAAAAGCTTTTTTTCTCTCTCTCTTCAGTTTATACTTATAATGTAAAAGTTCTCTTGTACCAAACAAATAATTTTCTGTCATTTACACCCAATAATCTGATCCACTTATTTCCCAATTGATGTCTAGTGTTTTTTCAGGTTAAATATCCTATTTCACTCAGAAATTGGACTGTAAACATTGGTTCACGCTGACTTAACTATGGTTTTCCTAATGATGTGGCTCCTTTAAATGGATGCTATTTAATTCTTTTTTTTTTTCTTTTGTCATGAGGAATGTGTCAGCCTCGTGTTGTTGGCACAGTTGGAGCTGAGCCTTTCTCTGCCAGGCTGCGCTACACTGGAGCAGAAGATCCAGACCACCCAAACCTCATTAAACTGACTGTTACCATGCCACATATTGATGGTCAGTGCAAATGCACACCAATTCTACCACAGTGAAAGGCAGATTTGGCTGCATAAAAACTATTAATTGTTAAAATGTTCACTTTTTGTGTCAAATCAGATGCATTAATAATTTTCCTTATTCCCTTGCTAGGAATGTTACCTGTAGTGTCCACTCGGGCACTCTCAAACTTTGAGCTGACCCTGAGTCCAGATGGCACACGTGTAGGAAACCATCGCTGCTCTAACCTGCTGGACTACACAGAGGTGCAGACGCGATACGGCTTCATCACAGACACCACCCGCAATCCAGATGCCATTGGTGGGACGCCACCCTACCAGTACAGCACGGCTCTCAGGGGCCAAAACACCCTACGATTCTACCGAAACCTGCACCTGGAGGCATGCTTGTGGAAGTTTGTGAGCTACTATGACATGTCTGAACTGCTCAGTGATTGTGGAGGGACCATCGGGACAGATGGACAGGTGAGAAAAGAAACAGAAACTATTCTTTTTAATAATGACATAACAGCAAAGTTTACCAAATAGGAAAAATCGTATATTGCATTTGTTTTTAGTTGTAATAATGCTTAGAATGCAGCAAATCAGCAAATATGAATGATTTTTTAAGGCTCTTGTGACAAATGTAGACTGGAGTAATGCTGAAAATTCAGCTTTGCATTACAGGAATAAATGGCACTTATAATCAAATAGAAAAAGTTATTATAAATTGAAAATTACAATTTTTACTGTTTTTTTTTTTAATCAAATAAATGCAGCCTGGGTGAGTTCTTTAAAAACATTTACAAAACTTTTGAACAGAAGTACCTTTAAAACATTTTTTGCCCAGCCTTTGCCAAATATACACAAAAGGAAAAACTTTTTTCACAGTTGTGAGATCATGAATCCATTATACTGTAGCTGACTTTTAGCGTATTACCAAAGGCATATACTTTATGCAACTCTAGTCCACCCTTTAAGCAGCTAACTATTTGTCTTTCACCCAGAATGATTAAAAACTGACCCACATGTACAGGCCACATTCAAGTTCAAGTTGATCGGTGAAGTTATCCCAAAAAATTTTTACCAGAGTTACCAGATAGCAGTTAAAGTCAAAGTCAGCCGTCATTTTTAGCACATTGCATGGCAATGGATAAAAACTTAAGTTAATTCAAGATTTTTTGATTTTTGGGAAACTATTAAAAGTTTTTAGGAATACCACTAAATTTAGTGATTCAATTTAATCCATTAATAATAATTGTTTAGGATAAACTGAGGGAATGCAGAGTTTAAAGCAAGAGCAACAGCACCATCTTCTGGTGACACGTTTATATACTTATTCCAGATACATACAGTATGTTTAATTTTTTTTTTTCCCCAGTTAGCAATTAAATTGGTAACCAAAGTATGTGTAATATCATGAGGTTAAATATCAAGCTACTACTAAAGTATTGCCCTTTCTGTCTTGTGTAGGTGCTGAACCTGGTGCAGTCTTACGTGACCCTGCGTGTGCCCTTGCACGTGTCATATGTCTTCCACTCACCCGTCGGTGCTGGTGGTTGGCAGCACTTTGACCTGCAGTCTGAGCTGCGTCTCACTTTTGTTTACGATACTGCAATCTTGTGGAGAGATGGCATTGGTAGTCCACCGGAGGCTGAATTACAAGGCAAGATGGCATAATTTTACTTACTTATTATTATCTGAATGCATAACAGTTTAATAAATCTTGCAATATTTTTGGACTACTTTAAATAGTTTTTACATAGTACTTACACCACTGTTCACTAGTTTCAGGTCAGTAAAAAAAAAAGTTTTTGGTGAACTACTTATGTCGACAAAGGCTGCTTTTATTTGATCAGAAATACAGTACAAAAATAATATTATGATTTTTTTTTTTTTTTTCATTAAAAAATTGCTGCTTTCTATTGGAATATATTTTAAAATGTAATTAATTTCTGTGATGGCAACACTGAATTGTTAGTCTTCAGTGTCTTATGTTCCTAAAATATATATTTTTTCTTAACATTAGAAATCCCTTTACTGTTAATTTTTTGATCAATTGAATGCATCCTTGTTATTCATTTCTTAAACAATATTACTGACAATGCTGTATATGGATTTTTTTCATTTTGTGGATTTATTTTAGGTGCCCTCTATCCTGCAAGCATGTGCATTAACGAACAAGGCCGTTTCGTAGTCAACTTCCGTACAGAAGCACGATTTTGGGGACTCTTTGTCACTGCTCATTCAGGTGTGTTATTAAACCTTTTAAATGTACTACAAGTAAGAGATAATGTACATCCAGGGTAATCAGGACCCCGACGCAAATTGGAGGGGTCTTGTATCAGCCTGAAGGGGTTTATTTTGAGATAACTACCAGCTGGATCAGAATAAGACTCAGAATCAGAATGAGCTTTATTGCCAGGTATGTTTACACATAAAAGGAATTTGTTTTTGTGATAGAAGCTCCGCAATGCAACACAATGACAGCAACAGAACAAAAAAACATAATAAAATAATACACTAAGTATGTGTGTTAGATAAATAAGTGTATGTGTATATAAATATAAAGTGTAGTGTGTTCCACAGTTATTATCAATTGTTCATTAGATGGATTGCCTGAGGGAAGAAACTGTTCCTGTGTCTGGTCGTTCTGATGCTCAGTGCTCTGTAGCATCGACCAGATGGCAACAGTTCAAAGAGGGAGTGTGCTGGATGTGAGGGGTCCAGAGTGATTTTAATGGCCCTTTTTCTCACTCTGGATAAGTACAGTTCTTGAATAGAAGGGAGGGTTGAACCGATGATTCGCTCAGCAGTCCGGACTACCCTCTGTAGTCTTCTGAGGTCAGATTTGGTAGCAGAGCTGAACC
Organism: Carassius gibelio; assembly: GCF_023724105.1. Classification (NCBI taxonomy): domain Eukaryota; kingdom Metazoa; phylum Chordata; class Actinopteri; order Cypriniformes; family Cyprinidae; genus Carassius; species Carassius gibelio. Next base: position 2,743,829 of record NC_068385.1, on the reverse strand, counting down.
AGACAGTTACTGAAGTGCAGAGGATGGATTCAATGATGGCGGGGTAGAACTGTTTCAGCAGCTCTTGTGGCAGGTTAAACTTAGGTTAAACTGGTGAAGGAACTACAACCTCTGCTGGGCCTTTTTCACAATGGAGTCAATGTGAATGTCCCACTTCAGGTCCTGAGAGATAGTAGTGCCCAGGAACCTGAATGACTCCACTGCAGCAACAGTGCTGTTCATGATGGTGAGTGGGGGGAGAGCAGGGGGTTTTCTCCTGAAGTCCACCATCATCTCCACTGTTTTGAGCGTGATAAGCTCCAGGTTGTTGAGAGTGCACCAGACAGCAAGCTCTAACAGACTCGTCACCATCCTGAATGAGGCCAATGAGTGTGGTGTCGTCTGCAAACTTCAGGAGCTTGACAGATGTGTCCTTAGATGTGCAATCATTAGGGAGAAGAGCAGTGGAGAGAGAACACAGCCCTGGGGAGCTCCGGTGCTGATTGTACAGGTGCTGGATGTGTATTTTCTAAGCCACACTAGCTGCTGCCTGTCTGTCAGGAAGCCGTTGATTCACTGACAGACGGAGGTGGTCATGGAGAGCTGAGTTAGTTTGGGCAGGAGGAGGTTTGGGATGATAGTGTTAAAGGCCGAGCTGAAGTCCAAAAACAGGATCCTCACATAAGTCTGTGTAGGTGATGAATAACGTAATGCAGTCCAATGTTTATTGTATCATCCACAGACCTGTTTGATCTGTAGGCAAACTGAAGAGGATCCAGTAAGGGTCCAATAATGTCTTTCAGGTGGGCCAGCACCAGTTTTTCAAATGACTTCATTACTACAGACTAGAGTTGGGTCCGAGTCCACCTTTGTCGAGTACGAGTCAAGACCAAGTCCACAAACATCGAGTCCAAGTCCGAGTCCAAAAGGGGCCGAGTTGGACTCAAGTCCGAGTTCTTAAAGGCGGAGTCCGAGTCGAGTCCGCCCGAGTCCAGAAAGTAATTAAATTAAAAAAGATTATAAATTGGTATTGTACATTTTTACATTCTATTAATATTTTAACCTTTCAACACATTAAACCAATGGCAATATAAAAATGTAATAAAAAAAATACCACTGTTACATCTAGTCATTGCCATTGAACATTTTTATTTTATGTCAACAGAACTAGTTTCCTATCAAAAAAGGTTTCAAAGGTTTTATTGTATTACAAGTGCATGAAAATACAAATGAACCTATTTTATTATTGTATCACACTATATTGTCCTCCAGTTAAAGATGACATTTCAGTTATTTAATGCCTCTCCCCCACATTTGACAGAGGTAAAGTGCAGCCAATGAGGAGATCCTTAATGATGACATTATGAATTTCTTGTTGTCTTGGAGAACTTGCATCATAAAGTTGCACTGCTTGTTTGGTCAGGTCTGGTCTTGCAAATCCTGCAATGCTGAGCTGTGCAGCATCTGTTGGTTGCTGCTGCTGTCTTTGGTAGTCGGTTGCATCGGTTTTCGGATCACCAGTACACTGAACCGAAAACCGTTTCTTTCGGAGGCGTCCGATTTGAGAACCGATGAACTGATGATACTGCGCATGCTTGTAATTTTTCAAGTATTTTGTTAAACATCGGAAAGTGTGATAAAACTATAAAAAAAAAAAAAAAATATATATATATATATATATATATATATATATATATATATATATATATATATATATATATATATATATATATATATATATATATACGTTTTTTGTTAAGATAGGGGCTACATGTTTCTAATCTGTATATTGTAGATTATGTATGGGCCAAAGGGGTTTTCAGGGAAGTTGGACAATAATTAAGACTCTAAAGACTCCATGTTTAATATGAATAAGGGATGATTTATGAAATATCTGTACTGTATTTATAGTTAATGATGACAGATTCACAAACTGAGTTTGTAGTAAACATGAACACGAGTAGAGCAGCTGATGATACTGAACTGCAGCAATTGTGCCGGTGTCCTGACATTTTATCCTACCCTGTCAGATTTTCCTACCCGGGTTTTGAGCGATTCTCGTTCTCGAGTCAAGAACCGGTTGTATCAGTTTTCAGATTATCAGAACACTGAACCGAAAACCGTTTCTTTCGGACGCGTCCGATTCGAGAACCGAGGAGCTGATGATAATGCGCATTCGTGATTCAGCATGAAGCCGACTGACTCACAGCGCGTCTGAACCGAACTGATTCTTTTGGTGATTGATTCTGAACTGATTTTGTGCTAATGTAATGAGTGCGGGTAAACCGAGGGCTTGAATGAAGGGCAATCTGACGAAACGTAAATTCATTTAATAACAAATACATCGCAATGGTGAACTGTTTTTTTTTTTTTTTCAACCGGTTTATTGAATCAAACCGTCCGAAAGAACCGGTTCGCAGAAAAGAATCGAACTTCCCATCACTAATCCACATTGATATCCAGTGAGTAGTGCGTGTGTTTCGTCTGCAAGCATGAGACTTCTGCCTGCCGGTGTGGTGCAGTAAAATGACAGAAGGGGGGACATTCATTAATTTATCATTTCAATTTTATGCTGGTTTTATTGTTACACATGACGTGGACTCGACTGTACTCGGAATATTTTCCGAGTCCAAAATGTTCAAGTCCGTGTCAAGTCCGAGTACAAATTCACCCTAGTGCGTGACAAGTCCGAGTTCATTCAAAATTGGACTCGAGTCCGGACTCGAGTCTGAGTCCAAGTTCGAGTACCCCAACTCTACTACAGACGTTAAAGCCACAGGCTTGTACTCATTTAGTCCTGTTATTTTGGATTTCTTTGGGATGGGGATGATCGTGGAGCATTTGAACGTGCAGGGACTTCACTCAGCTCCAGTGATCTGTTGAAGGTCTGTGTGAAGATGGGGGCCAGCTGGTCAGCGCAGGATTTCAGACAGGCTGGTGTAACACAATCTGGGCCTTTTTTTTCTTACATTTTTTTTTACCATATATGTGATCCAGGACCACAAAACCAGTCCTAAGTGTCAATTTTTTAAAATTGAGATTTATACATGATATTTAATCTGAGTAAATAAACTTATAAGGATTGGGTAATATTTGGCTGAGATTCAATTATTTGAAATTCTGTAAGTTTTGGCCTTTGAAGTTTTCTGAATTCTTAGCAATGCATATCACTAATCAAAAATTAGGTTTTGATATATTTAAGGTAGGAAATGTATAAAATATCTTCATGGAACATGATCTTTACTTAATATCTTAATGATTTTTGGCAAAAAAGAAAAATCAATAATTTTGACCCATACAATGTTTTTTTGGCTATTGCTAAAAATATACCCCAGTGACTTTAAGACTGGTTTTGTGGTCCAGGGTCACATATACAGTATAAGTAGAATGATTAGCGGTGTTATTCAATTTGGCGGTTGCTATCAGGGAATAACATACTGCTGGATGGCGCAATTGATCAATCAAAATCAAAATCAAAAGAGCCATGTAATAAGTACCTTTAGCCTAAATCTACTGCAGGTACCTGTGAATGATTTCATCTGATTCTGATAATTATTTTTAATTCGTTTTCTGGCTCATTTCTTCATTAAAAAGCAATTATACAATTGGACGAAACTCACAAACACTGTCAAAAAACGAGTAAGTCTATTTCACTCTAAAATTGGAAAACATAACCAATAAATTATATTTTAAATATAGAAAATAAAGCTAAATATTAGGATTTTACAATTATTTAAACCAAGGGTCTTCAAACAGTGTTCTGCATCCCCTGGGGATCCGCAGCAGTAGTTTAATATAAATAATTAATTAATTAATTTTGTTGAAACTGATTTCATTTGATAACTTACTTTTTCTGATTGTGTATTATTATTCTAATTGAAGCGCAAATAGCATATTTTCCTAGCAATTGATTCTATTTACACTAAGTAAAAATAGCATATCTTCTTAGCAATAGATGCTATTTACACTAAGTAAAAATAGCATATCTTCTTAGCAATAGATGCTATTAACACTAAGTAAAAATAGCATCTTTTCTTAGCAATAGATGCTATTAACACTAAGTGCAGATAGCAATAGATTCTATTTACACTGTTACAATAGCTGGATTCCCTGCTATTTATACTACTTATTGCAAATAGTGGCAATTATCTGCAACTCAGTATTACAGTACATTATAAAACAGTATAACAGTAGTAACTTATTGCGTGTAAATTATTATTTTAATTAAAATTATTAAATGGATACCACCTTATTTGGACAAAAATAAATGCCTTTCCGAAATGATTTGAGATTTTAAAAGGAAAAAAAAAAAGTTTGGTAAAAGACGTATTCAAACATTTATTGACAAAAACTACGACTTTATTAAGCATTGTCTCCTCTTCCAGGTCTGTTGTGAGCACGTTCAGTGCAGTGTAGTGATATCTGGTTCGCGAACTAATCACTTGATGTAACTGGATCTTCATGAACCAGTTCACCAAATCTAACTGAATCGTTTGAAACGGTTCGCGTCTCCAATAAGCATTAATCCACAAATGACTTAAGCTGTTAACTTTTTTAATGAGCCCCACTAATATTCTTTTGGGTTAACTAAAGAAAATTATACGCTGTAATTATGAATCAAAAACAGATTTGTACCAGACAAGTGTAAATTCATGAGTAAACTAATTATTCTCTGAACCCCATGTGGATTTACACAAGCTGAGAAAGTCAAAAAGCATTAGTCAAAAGTCAAAAAGCAAGAAAGTCAAAAAGCACTCTCCTCTACGTTATTCAAATATACACTTCCTCTTCAGGAACTCGAGCTGCGTCGAGAACGATCGGGGAACGCCCCCAGCATGACGTCTCTGAACCATGTGTGTAATCAGTCCAATGGATGGGCGAGACGTCATAGGCGGGTGACGTCAGAGACCAGGAAGCATAAAATCCGGAGAGACACAGACGGCACCAGCCTTTCTGTCTTCAGCAATCGCTCTCTTTGTGTGTGTACTGTTCAAAGAACTTTACGTTTGTGAGTCTTATTTAGTGTTGTTTGTCATCCCCCAAAAGCACCCTCAAAGAACAAACACAAAATGGGCGAAGGCAAGCAGCGTTTCAGACTGTGTGTTCCTCCCTGTCCTCGCTTATATCATAGGCGGGGATACACACAGTTTGTGCGTTGTTTGCCTGGGAGCGGAGCATGCTGTCTAGAGTAGGCTTTCCCTGCATGTTTTCCCTTCCTGGAGGGCTCTCTTCACCGAGGGAGCCTTCGCTAGCGTTCCCCGCGGAGCGGCGATCTCGCTCGTGGGGTTCGCAATTGGATTTGGCAGAGGGAATGGAGACGGGCGAGTCCCTATCTTCTTCCTCACCTGCCAGATCAAGCGCCCGCTCTCAGGGATCGGAAGCGCGCTCCGGCGCTACTTCTCCCCGGGGAGCGGGCTCTGCGTTTCATCTATCTTCCTCCTAGGAGGTTGATGTGGTGAACGTCGCTGAGGATTCGCCCCCTCAATCGCCCCAGTATGAGGAGCTTTTGGAGGTGGTTACTCGTGCTGTGGCCAAGTTAAACATCGAATGGCCAGCCGAGAAAAAGGCTGAACCGCAGAAAAGTAAACTTGATGAGCGTTTTCTGCGAACTAAGCCGCCACCTCCGTGCCGAAGCCTGCCTTTATTTTCCCAATTTGCACGCCGAGGTGTGTAAATCGTGGGAAAAACCCTTCTCAGCCCGCGTCTTCATCCCTGTTTCTGATCACTACGGCAACGTAGAAGGGATGAATGAGCACGGTTATAAGGCGATGCCCCGGGTTGAAAAGACGCTCGCGAGCTATCTGTCTCCCGGCGCGGCATCGTCATTAAAGGCTCCGGCGCTGCCCTCCAGGCCGCTGCGTACATCAGTGCTGGTAGGCAAGGGGTACTCGGCAGCGGGTCAGGCCGGTACATGTCTGCACACCATGGCGGTGTTACAGGCATACCAAGCCGATCTGCTGAAAGATTTAGATGAGCAAGAGCACGTGAGATCTGAGGATATCACGGAGCTCAGGAGGACCCCTGATTTGTCTCTACGCGCTACCAAAGAGACAGCTTGTGCTATTGGGCGGTCCATGGCAGCAATAGTAGCAGCAGAGAGACATTTGTGGCACACCCTGTCTGACATGAAAGAAAAGGACAGGGTTTGTCTCATGGACGCCCCGCTTGTGTCCTTGGGCCTGTTTGGCAACGCTGTTAATTCTGTCGTCGACAGGTACCAGGAGGCTCGCAAGCAGGCGGCGGCATTCCGTAATACATAGCATGGATATTTTGGAAATTATAGATTATGTAAATGTTGGGTAATGTATTAAATATATTGGTATATAAAAGTGTATTGCCTAATGTGAAAACTGTGTAATCTGTCTTTTATAGTACTGTATCATATTAATTTAAGCACTTCTAAGGCCGATTTGAAACCAGTATCTTGCATTGTTTGCTGTTGGATGAACTGAATGTTAAAAGTACTAAACTGAAAGAAGATCATACTGTTGTGTTTCAGTGATTAAACCAAATGTTCTCGTTACATATTACAATAATCTTGTGTTTGAAACAATGATTATATAGATTGAAAACATGTGCAGCCAAATGAAAGCATTAGGTTTTGAAAGAATGACTGGCTGTGTTACAAGTGTGATCAGTTTGGATTTTTGTACTAAGAGTTTTGAAAATGTATACCTTATTTGTGAAAATAGTACAAAAGCAAATAAAAAAACTGTAAGATTACTTACAACAGAACAGCAATGCATTTTATGGACGAATGTTTTGTGAACCTAGTGAGAAGGTCATTCTGACTTAATCTCTTAATCAGCTACTGTAAGCATGTTTTGTTATTTGTTTAAGTATTTGCATGTTCAGATACAGAGTTTTGAACGTTGCCTGTGTGTGTGTGTGTGTGTGTGTGTGTGTGTGTGTGTGTGCGTGTGTGCGTGTGTGTGTGAGAGAGAGAGAGATGGTCACAAAGTGGAGTGTCTTAACCGTCTGTGGCTTGTTTACTGCTAACACATAGGAACTTCATCGCTGTGTCTGTCACACGACTCTGTTCCCCTTTCGGCTTCAACTGAGGGTAAAACTAAGGACATTCTTAACTGTCATTACATTTATCTTGAAAGATGAAGCTCAAGATTATGGAAAGTGGTGTTACATGTCCGACAAGTGCTTGCAGTTTTCGGCCAAATCACAATGCACTGGATCAGTTCACCAATCAGGGGAGACTGTGCTTGTCAGTAGGAGGGACTTTGTAGAAAACAATGCGTTTGAGAGAGGCGGGGCATAGAGGACCTACAATAATGTACAGTATTTGAAAAATAAAGTGTTTTTTTGACATTAAAGCATGTCAACATATGCTGTTACACCAAATACACAACATAATGATCTTTAAAAAAGCATCATATAACCCCCTAATTATGCATGAATTTAATGTGTGCAAAAAATAAACGTATAACGTATTTTGCTAATGTTATTTTTAAATGTATTAATAATGCTTATTATAATGCTCTGACATTTTTATATTATTAATTAAATATGTATTTATTATTATTATAATTTTTTTATTGAAACATTTTCTTATGAAATTTGCCCATTTTAAGCAATTTTTTTAATCAGTTATGTATTGTGGTCTTACTTGTGTTCAAAAAGAATAATAACATTTGTGTCCACACAGCCTCCCCCATGACTTCCACGGTCATCTGTGCGGACCATCCCGGGCTGACCTTTAACCTTAGCTTGGTGAGGAGTGAGCCGACATACAACAAGCCAATCCAGCAGTGGACCTTCATCTCTGACTTTGCTGTAAGTATTTAGGGTGTCTGACGGTGCGATTTGTCTTTGTTCAAAACAAAATCTGCTCTGAATATCTGACCCTGGACCACAAACCCCCTCCAGAGTCAGTTTTGTGAAATTGAGATTCATATATCATCTGAAAGCTGAATGAATAAGCTTTACATTGATCTATGGTTTGTTTGCAATCTGGAATCTGAGGGTGCAAAAAAAATCTAAATATTAAGAAAAGCGCCAAATTAAGTTCTTAGCTAAGCATATTACTAATCAAAATATCTTCATGGAACATGATCTTTACTTAATATCCTAATGTTTTTTGGCATTAAAGAAAAATAATTTTGACCCATGCAATGTATTTTTGGCTATTGCTACAAATATACCCCAGCGACTTGTTTTGTTGTCACATTTGAAATTAAATTTTGTCATTATTGGGTACCTTTACTGTCTCTTCTGATTCAGTTAGTGTTGACTTTCCTGTAGGTGAGGGATTACTCAGGAATGTACACGATTAAACTGGTCCCCTGCACTGCTTCTCCCGATACTGAGTACAGCTTCCGTCCTGTGTGCCACCCCAGAGAGCCAATTACCTTTGATCTGGACATACGCTTCCAACAGGTCATTACTGAAGCACAAGCACTCAAGGGGTCACAGCAAAGGCTGATAGCTGGGCTCAGGGCTTTCCTATGTGTCTGTCAGGTACACTGTGAGTTACAGGAGTAATCTTGCATACCCTCTTTGCAAAGCCTGCATCGCAGGTTTACAAAACAGTCCACTCTGAAATATGAAAAACAGGTCAGTCTGGCATGATCATTCACCCTTAAAAAAAGAGAAAAAACTGAATGTCAACACATTTTACTCATGAAATTTACTCCTTAACTGTCACTCATATTTTTGAACATAGACTTTATAGTGCACGGTCCAAACTTACATTTTTATAATTCATGAATGAAAACATTTTGTAACATGATATTGATGTACCGTTCACATGATAATGCAACGTCTGATTTTAAAATGGGTTTTAAAGGATGAATTTTGACATTTTAAGTTTTCAGTTGATCTATAACTTCTGATGATTTCTAAAATGTGATAGAGCAAATAGTTTTAGTTTTTTTGATAGTTTCTTTTTTTAAAACAAAGGTTAAAAACTCCTGTTACAATGTAGATTTTTTAGTGTGCACTCTGATCATAAATTAATCTATTACTTTTCCTACAAACTTTTAACAAAAAACATTGGTAAAAATATATATTTTGGAGTCTTAGACCTTTCCAACGATATATAGTTTCAAGATTAAATTAGATTTAATTGTAATATAGTGAAGTAAATGTAGGTATCCTGTATACGGGACGAGGTGACAATACCAAATGGTGTTTTATTCATCTAATTGTTTAGCAAAATAGTATCTTTAATCTGTTTTATATTGTAATATATTTAAAAATGTAATTTACTCTTGTGATGCAAAGCTGAATTTTCAGCATCATTACTACTGTGTCACATGTTCCTTCGGAAATCTTCTAATATGCTGATTTAGTGCTTAAGAAACATTTCTTATTAACATAATTGTTGAAAACAGCTATGCTGCTTAATTCTGGAAATAGTTTTCAGGATTCTTTGATTGATAGAAATAATTATTTATTTGGAATATAAATAATTTTTATTACTATTATTTTTGATCAATTTAATGCATTCTTGCTGAATGCAAAATATTAATTTCTTAAAATGAAGTCATACTGACCCCAAACATTTGAACAGTAGTTTTTTTAAATAGTTTTTTGTTAATGTTAGTTTTAATATTGTTATAATAAATTATAAATTCTATAAATTATAAAATCTTTTTTTACTTTCATGTTGTCTGATTATATTTGTACTGCTACACTGTGAAACTAAATTGTAAAATTAAAATTATATAATAAATATTAATGATATAATAAAATTTGCTAAATATGACCCCTTCAAAAGCTACTAAACATAATTGTTAGCTTGAAGACAGATGAGAAAATCTAACGTATACCAGTGTTATAAAAGTAATGTGTTTGTTGTTGATTTTAGGTGAGTGATCCAGTGTCCACAGAGTTCAGTCTTAACACACAGATGCTCCTGCTTTCAAAGAAAACTCTCTGGTTGTCAGACGGCTCCATGGGCTTTGGTCAGGAGAATGATACAGCTTTCTCCAAGGGTAAAATGTTACAAACAGCGCTTCATTCTTATGTATTTTACTTCTGTGGCTTAGATAAATATTTGTAGTATTTGCAGTATGACACCTCTCCTTCTTTATGGTTGTTGCATTCTTTAGGAGATGTCATCTATGGCCGTGTTATGGTGGATCCTGTTCAGAATCTTGGAGACTCATTCATCTGTAACATTGAGAAGGTGTTCCTGTGCACAGGGGCAGATGGGTACATCCCAAAATACAACCCTGACAACTTTGAGTATGGCTGCCTAGCTGATTCACCATCTCTTTTGTACCAATTCAAGATCATTGTAAGTGTGAACACAGTTTCATACTACCCAAACCAAAAATAAAAAGAGTTGCCATTTTAGATTAGATATACAATATTACGGATTACATTTATTTATTTATTTTTTGTCATTTTAACGTCTTGGGTTACATATCCGACCATGGTTGTGCAAGAGAGAACTCTAGCTGTGTCCTCAAGCAGACACTTTGAGGACTGCCGACAGCAAGTGTGAGAGGGAACCTGCCAAACACATCACCAACTTAGTGCAACGCAGAGTACTTGGGAAAAAAGCCTACATCACAAGGGAGAGGCCAGCAGCGAGACTCGAATCGCAAGACACAGACACTTGTTCCTCATCCCCAGAGGAAAGGAACAAATGCTGAGCTTTCTCATTGGAAGTTCTCACGAGTGTATTAAGATCCTTGAGTGTGTGCGCTCCTCAGCAAGACACATCATGCATAGATCAGGTGTGTCCTCGGCTGTCAGAAACCACTGATGCGGACGCATTTCTAAAACGATCACATATCTTGATTTCTCTACAATGCCTTCACACGCTCTGTCAAACAATTGGCTCCTAAAGGCTTCAAAAGTTGGTGACGTGTTTGGCAGATGTCCTCTTATACTTCTGGGTTTCTGCCTGTAACATCACGAGCTACGTGAGCCAGTTGTTTCACATGTGCTTTAGACCCCGGTCCTGCTGGCTGCAGTCCCCACAGTGTCCCCTAAAAGGGGAACTATAATAACCCTGGTCTAAACAGTTGTAAAAATGTTTATTAATGTAAATTAAATTTAAAGTTTTCTTACATAAAAAAATCGTAATGACTAGCTGATATCCAGATCCAGCTGATTATCATTAGTATACTATTATAGTGTTTATTAATATTTTTAATTTTTACTTTTTTATTTTCCATTTTCCATTGTAGTAATTTATTATATTTTTGCCATTTAAAATGTTAAAACCTTCTTTATGTCAAGTAGGTCCAGTTGTTTCTTTCTCCTTTTTTGCCTTTGTGCTGCAATCAGGATCATTAAACATTATTATGTCATTTTGAGCTCTCCTGCTTTTCAGGACAGAGCTCAGCCAGAAACTCAGGTGAGAACATTTGGCAGCATTGGTTTCAATGCTTTCCTCGCTGTAGATGATCCTCAGGCGCTGCCGCTTGTGAGGCAGCCGGGCTCTGATGGCTTTAGGCTGGACTCCACAGCTTTGTTTCAGGTAAGAGGAACATAACTGCTGCCATATTAAGAAACAATGCAATAATGTTCTGATACTAACACTATAACTCTATCCAGGTGTCGGCAGGCAGGGAGTGGTACATTCACACCATTTACACCGTCCAGTCCAGAGACTATGCTAACCGAGGCATCGGGAAAAGGAGCCTTGAATATCATTCTGTGACACATGGTCACTCGATTTCCAAAAGGTCAACTAACCGCGTTCCAGATTTGGCTCAGGATATTGGCACAAAAAATAACCGTGGCACAAATATGTTACACATAGCCCTTAACCGCAGTGCTCAGAAACATCCCAACCTTCACAAGGAATCCCAGGCAGAGGGGATCGTTCCTAGAGAACTGATTCAAAGGGACTCCAGTGACGATCAGCTTGTCGTGATCATAGAAATCTTGGTAGGTCTTCTCTTTACCATCCTCCTCGTCATTCTGGTGGCACGATCTAGACGGGACAAGAATGTCACTGAGTCCCAGAAAGGCTCCAGCAGCACAGAGCCCATGATGATACAAGGCCTCCATATCAACAACAACTCAGAGGTTTGATTTCCCAACAGTGGATGCTTTCATTCAAATCACATTTTAGTTGCAAGTGCCTCTTGTTCATTTGCTCAGGCACGCAGACACATACAGTATTGACTCGGAGTGGTTAAGTTCTACATCTCCTCTGGATTTTGTCAGTCCAAGAGTGTACTTGAATTTCAGAAGCACTTCTGCCATCACTGCTTTAATAACTGAAATCTGAATCTTTTGCAGAGAGAATCAGTTGTACTACTGTCACTACTGTTTGATGGCATTGATATCCATCCAAAGTTTTATTTTATATCCAAAGGTGCTAGATGAAAGAACGGTATTATAGGAAAGACAATCTTGTACTTTCACTTTCACTTTGTATGAATACAGTTTGTTTTAAGTCACTGGTCATTTTTATTGGCTCATCATTATGGTTGATATTAAGGTTGAACAAATCAAAGTGTAGTCTATACTGGGTGGGCGATCCATCCATTATCCATCAATTTTGTATGTGTTTTTTTCACCACTATTTTTTTCTACTTTACAAATGAAATGTTCTGTGATACAATAACTTCAATAACATTAACTAGAATTTTTGCGTTAATCAAGCTTCAAGAATTAAATTGTTTCAGTATTGGCTAAAGAAAAGCACATTAGTATTATTTTTCGGTATTTTATGTATTTATGGTCACAATCAAGTTTGCATGGTTTTCCTTTTCTTTATCTACACTTACTTTGTAAAAAATGTATTATAGTGTATTATAAGTCAGAAGGATCAAAATTCAAATGATTTTTGCCACGTAACATTTCATTGCTGTTTCACAATCAACAGTTGCTTTTTTTCAGTGACTTTTGTACCAGAATGTAATGATTATTAGCATGATATCAAACAACATGAGATGAGATGCCTCAACACAAAACAAACTACTGATTTATTTGTTAAACAATGTGACAGTTGGATTATTATTATTTTTATGTAATTCAGTGCAAGAAATAAGAGCTATATATTTCCTGTAAACAACCAGCATTATTCTGCATAATGTATAGAAATATAATAATTTTATTTTGAGAACATTTTTAAAATGTATTAGTTATGCCAGACACTTTGACTTAAATTAATATTGGGTTAAAATGAAATGCAGCCAGAGATGCATGTTCTGCAATCCAAGCTAAATAAAACTAAATATACTGGAGTTTGTATACTTTAACAGCTCAATACCATTTTACAACATAAGTACAATTTAAAAGTGGCTTCAGACCACTGTTCAAGTTTTATTTTTTTTATTCTATACAGTATATACAATATTCTGCAAAAGTCTCATAATTTCACCACCAATAACAACAGCAACAATGGTTTGAAGCCAGTTATTTCTATCTTTTGCTGTAATCTGTCAGTTAAAAATGTCAGATTGCATTTACACGCGTGCACGCATGTAAACACAAAAATCCACACGAGATCTGATTTTTTTTTTTTTCGCATCCGATCTGACCCTTTTTCAAATGCGGTTTTAAATCAGATACATATCAGATATTTGGACATCTGACCTACATGTACGTCTGTTTAACACACATCCTGTCTGATTCCCCGCAGAACTCCCAATGCAAGGGCAACATGTTTGCTCATAAAGATCATATGATCATATTACCCCAATATTACATATTTACCCAATTTTACAGTCTCTGCACTGGCTACCTATTAAGTTCCGTATCAGTTACAAATTATCATTACTTACCTATAAGACCCTAATGGTTTAGCTCCATCTGCACAGGGGAGGGTGAGCTCTCATCCTGTGCACTCGGTGGACGTGACTGCATCCGGGGAAGAATAACATTTTCATCGTTGTCATCCTCGTCCTCGAGGATGGTCGACAACACTTCATCATTGTCATCGTCATCTTCTTCTCCCACTAACGAATCTTCAAACAGTGGGGGAAGGACCGGTGACACCTTCTCCATTGCCTGTGGCCAATCCATCAGTTACTTTCTGGGTTGAGCAGAGAGGCATGGGTCCGACTTCCCAGCTACTGCAATGCGAAGCCTTCGCTCTCAGGTTTTGACCGAGAATGTCGCACAATGGGGACATCCCCTTGGGGTTGCTGCCTGAGCATGTTTAGCACCCAAGCAGGAGATGCAGAGATCGTGTGAATCTTTCACAGAAATCCACATTCCGCACGCACACGGATGAGGAGGACGGCCCTTTCCCTCCGGGGCTCTCCGACTCTTTTGCAGTGGCCATGAAGCCTGCACTCTCTACGTACGGTAAGCCCACCACAACATGACAACTAGTACGGAGCTGTGCTGCGTCAGAGAGCTCTTTTCCTACTTTTTGGTGCATGGTGAGTGCGCCAATAACTTGGAAAAATAAATAGAAAAACTTAAACTAGAATACTCCCTTTAACGTGTTAGTTATCTTACTCTAAGTGGTAAGTCACTCAACAAATGTTAAGAATCTATTGCATTTGGGATGTTACCTTGCGGCCCCGTCGATAAACTGTTTAGAAATAATTCCCAAAATCTGCTGAAGACAGCTTCCGAAATCTTCACGGGGAAGAGAGCGAGAATGACTAAATAGCAGGTAGCTGCGGTTTATTGGCAGGGAGGCAGGACTCAAGAACCGGTTGCATCGGTTTTTCGGATCACCAGTACACTGAACTGAGAACCGTTTTTGTCGAACGCATCCGATTTGAGAACTGAGGACCTGATTATACTGTGCATGCATGATTCAGTGTGAAGCAAACTGACACATAGCATGTCTGAACCGAACTGGTTCTTTTGGTGATTAATTCTGAACTGATTCTGTGCTAATGTTATGAGTGCAGGTAAACCGAAGGCTTAAATGAAGGGCAATCTGGTGAAACGTAAATTTATTTAATAACAAATAAATCGCAATGGATTATGTATAGTAAGTGGATCATGGTTATTGTGCTGATGGCACCTAATTTATTTACTTAATATATTCAAGACTTAACCTTGTATGCACATTATTACTGTTACTGTATTTGGGACCATTGTTGGAAAACTTAATTGTAAACTTTTCATGATAAAGTTATGATTACAGACTTTATATATTTGAATGTTTGATAGACTTGACGTCATTACGTCATCTTCAATGACGTCATTACGTCATGTGCGTAAAAGAACCAGTGAACCATTTTTTTCAAGCAATTAATGCCATCGAACTGACCAAAAGAAGAGGTTCGCGGAAAAGAACCGAACTTACAAACACTACTTCACACTCGTGCAGTCTCTCACTCACTCACACTCACTCTCTCGTTAATTAATTCGAATTCATCAAGAGTTTTACCTCCAACGAGCTGTATAAAATTGCATATCAAATGAAAAAAAATTCATTTATCCATTCAGTGAGATTTTGAGCTGCAAAACATCGATGACCGGTGATTGTCTATGCTGGCAAATTAAAGCTAAACGGCCTGTCGAAATTAATTATATAAATAATTTTAAAATTATGGCCATTTATAACCCAAGGATCTACCATGTACGATCACTCACAATAATTTTGGGGCGGGAATTATGTAAACACTGTCGTGATATAAGGTAATATAAAAAAGTAATATAAAGTATGGCATTATAAATGTAAATACTTAATTTTAATAACTGAAAATATAAAAAACTTTCCAGGATTTATGCTGATGATGACCGTTAAAACGCATCATCATCACCTTGTTGAAAAGTGTCCATATTCACGATGACACGACACCTTGCTCGTTAGCTTCTGATAGTGTTAACGTCATGATCTGTATACATTTAACATAGCAGCAGCAGCCAAAGGAAGATACTCGTTTTAAAACTAGGAAATCTGCCAACCACTGAAGGACAAATTCAAGAGTCACTCAATAGTAAACTTTTCATTTGTCTCATATTTACCACAGCTACTTTCAAATTTCACAAGCTTTTGGTTGGCTGGCTGATAGCTGGTGCTAATTCCCATCTAGCTTTGATGACATGTTCTTCAGTTTATTTCACATGTAGTATCTTTGTAGTATCTTTGTAGTATCTCAGCTCAGACTGATTTCAGCCTTGACTCTTCTAGCTCGGTCTCGTGAGCATCCGGGTGAGTAGGGTACGCTGGCGCGTTCTGGCTGCCGCTCCTCTCTCTCTCTCTCCGCTGGGATGCAGCGTGCTTTCTTCATGTTTGTCGGGAAATTGTTTTTCTTGGTGTTGGCCTGGTTACTTTCTATCGGCTCTGTGGACTCACAGATAGGCTTATTGGGAGCTGATGCAGACGAGGCTTTAATGAACATGGCCTTACAGTACACCTCTCGCCAGCTCTTATCCTTGAAGCGGAATTACTATCTGTCGGGGGACACCTACGACCGCTGTGACAGGGCTGGATTACTGCGGCCCAAGCGGTATATTCATCGGAGCACAGGACGAAGCTACATCTCTTCCTCGTCATCTTCCATCCCAGTTTTGAACTGCCGACGAAGGACTACAAGACTGTCATCCTCCGGGGTTGATCTTACTAACTTTTCTGCTCTGCCGTATGAGCGGCAGTTCAGTGATGCGCCGTCTACAAGCCCTTTAAAAGCCGCGTTACTGAACGCGCGCTCAGTGAACAACAAAGCTCTATTACTGGCGGATTTTATCATGGACAATAAGCTGGACTTGTTTTTCATCACGGAAACATGGCACAAACAGGACGATGGTTTTCTTTTTAATCAGCTGACTCCAGCGGGCTTTGGACTCATTGACGTTTCACGAACTACAGGTAGAGGTGGTGGTATTATAGTTCTTTACAAACTGCAATACAAGATTCACCCTGTGTCCGTTCCTCCTTTTAAAACTTTTGAATGTCTTGTTTTAAATGTGTCGGATACTCACTCTGCTCTCCATTCTGCCATGGTCACTATCTACCGACCTCCTAAACTGAATAAGGACTTTCTGTCTGAGTTTGCTGATCTTCTTTCTATATTGTCTGTCAGATTTAAGAGAATTTTGATTCTGGGTGATTTTAACTTGCATGTAGATCAGAAAGCCTGTCTCTTGGCCAAGGATTTTCTATCACTCTTGGACTGTTTTAATTTTTCTCAGTTTGTAAATGTCTCCACTCACTGTAAAGGACACACGTTAGATTTAATTATTGCAAATGACTCATCTCTTTCTAATCTCTCTGTTGTGGATGCTGGACTTTCTGATCATCTAGCTATCTTTTTTAATATTGAAACATTTCAGTCTAGTAGAGAGACTTCACGAACTATTTCTTTCCGTAAATGGCAATCAATTGATCATGCTATTTTTGCAAACTCGATTGTCTCTTCTTTAGTTGACATGTCTTCTGCTCCTCTCGAGGATAAAATTTTAGCATTCAATAATGTCCTTACAGCCAACTTGGACATCTTTGCACCCATAAAAACACGTAATGTTTCATTTGCACAGTCAGCCCCCTGGTATAATGGTGAATTGCGTATACAGAAGGCTGTGTGTCGGAAATTAGAGCGAAAATGGCGTCACTCTGGTTTAAATGTGTTCCACCAGGCATGGAAAGATTGCTTGTCAAACTACAGAGTAGCCATTGAAACTGCAAGATCTGCCTATTTCTCAAACATTATTGATAATAATCAAAGCAATCCCAGGAAGCTCTTTCATACAATTAACAGTCTGCTTAAAGCAGATGGTGTCAGTTCTATGACTTTATCTGATGGGCTGTGTAATGAGTTTCTCAAATCTTTCAGTGAAAAAATTTACAATATTCGCACAAATATCCATTCCTTGCAGTCTGCAGATCTACCAGTTAATACTCCTAGGTTCTCTGGCATTCCTTTATCCAAATTTACTTTATTACAACCTGAGATGCTCTGCAACCAGGTTTCTGGTATGAAAGCTACCACTTGCATACTTGATCCCATGCCTGGTAGCCTGTTTAAATCCTGTTTTGGTCCTTTATGTCCCTCAGTTCTTGCTATAATAAATGACTCTTTGTCAACAGGGGAGGTGCCAGCAGCACTTAAAACTGCTGCGGTTACTCCTGTTTCAAAAAAGCAAAACTCTGATGTGAAAAATCTGTCAAATTATCGCCCAATCTCAAATCTATCATTTCTGTCTAAAATCTTGGAGGGTGTGGTTGCAGCTCAATTAAACAAACACTTAATTGAAAATAAACTATTTGAGCAACATCAATCAGGTTTTCGAAAATTACACAGCACTGAGACTGCGTTGGTGAAAGTCGCTAATGACTTACTAATTGCCTCCGACTCCGGCTCCACGTCCACTCTCATTCTCTTGGATCTCAGTTCAGCCTTCGACACTATTGACCATGCCCTACTACTTAATCGCCTCGAACATGTATTTGGCTTGTCAGAGACTGTTCTTGACTGGTTCAAGTCCTATTTCACTGACCGTAGCCAATTTGTTTTTATGGGTGGTTATAGGTCCAAGGTTGGTTCTGTTCATACGGGTGTTCCACAAGGTTCAGTCTTGGGTCCTCTACTCTTTAGTATGTACATCTTTCCACTTGGTCAATTACTACAATCTCTAAACCTTAACTATCACTTTTATGCTGATGATACACAGATTTATATCCATACTAGACCGGGTCAGCAAGTGAACGTTGGGCATCTTTCTAACTGTATTGCTGAGATAAAGATTTGGATGTCCAATAATTTTCTGTCTCTAAACGGCTCAAAAACAGAAGTCATGCTCCTTGGATCTCCACATCAACTGCGAAAGGTTGGGTCTCCTACTCTGTCTGTTGATGGCGTTGCACTGGAGTTTAAGTCCAAATTAAAGAATTTGGGTGTCATATTTGACGCCACACTGTCATTTGAGCCTTTTGTCCAGAATACAGTTAAGACATCGTTTTATCACCTCAGAAATATAGCCCGGCTACGTCCTATGTTATCCTTTTCGGTAGCTGAGAAGTTGATTAACTCTTTTGTCTTTTCGCGCATTGACTACTGCAATGGTCTTCTAGCTGGGGTATCTAAATCATCACTGGATAAATTGCAATATCTTCAAAATTCAGCTGCTAGAGTACTATCTGGGGTCAAGACCAGGGACCATATAACTCCAGTCTTGGAGTCCCTGCACTGGCTACCTGTTAGGTACCGTATTGATTTTAAAATCCTTATGCTGGCCTATAAATCTCTGCACAATCTGGCACCTGAGTATTTGACTGACTTATTAATCCCCTACACACCACGTCACAATCTGCGCTCCTCTCAGAGTGGTCTATTGGTTGTTCCGAAGACACGGCTTCATACGTGGGGTGACCGAGCATTCTCTGTCTATGCTCCTAAGCTCTGGAATTCTCTCCCGGCCGACATCAGGGAAGCACATTCATTAGTGACTTTTAAATCTCTTCTTAAAACATTTTATTTTAGGATTGCTTTTACATGAACTTGATTTTATGCGTTTATTTTCTTGTACTTACATTGTGTTTATTCATTTGGAGTTATGCTTGTATGTAAAGTGCTTTGAGAAAGCTACTTTTAAAGGCGCTATACAAAATAAATATATTATTATTATTATTTGCTCGTTGATGCCCGGAACATGTCTGTTATTTTGAAGCATTTCATTGCCTCCTGCTCTATAATTTTTTCACTTTTGAATCTGACCTTCTCAGCGCCACTTTTTAGTTTTCTTTCTTGCCTTTCCATCATTTACCTCATTCACACGGACATTATACTTCCACAACCTGACAAGGAAAAAGAGGTGTTCGGTGGCTTTTTACACCAAAGGCTGACAGGCTATGCCATTTGGGGAGGGGCCGCTCACTGATCCCCGTATATTTTTTGAAAATCCTAGACATGGTTGGACCTGCCTGACGGGTTGAGCAATTTTATAAACTGTGTTGAGTGGAGAGGCTGCACAATTTGACCAGTGGGAAGTGGCCGCACATCAGGCCACCAGATGGTTTTGCTAATATAACTCACAGTGTACTGTATAACTATTATCAGACCGGCCCTCGCCGCCTCAAAACACTACTGGCCCACCGGGAAAAGTCCCGACTCTCCCGATTGCCAGTCCGCTACTGGTCATGTCCTCTTTTGGAAGACCAAACAAAGTAGTTTCACTTTCTCAACGAAACAGTTGAGTGCCTAGAGTGCTGCCTAGAGTGAGCAGAGGTGGACAGGCTTGAGAATGGCATGGCCGGTGGATACTACAAAGGAGAATCCATTGGGCTTGCAGCAACAACATGTGACGACCCCGGACTGTAATCTGCTTTGCCCTCGGTGAAAGTTGATCCGGCGATCCACAGTGCAAAGTTGATGTATTTCCTTAGCAACCAGCATGGATCAGCTCCAGGCATGACAAAGCAATGTCATCCTCTTTTGGAAGGCCATAAAAAATAGTTTTGCTTTCACAGTGAAACGCACAGCATCTATATGACAAGGCAATGGCGACAACAACAATACTACAATGAGAATAAAAGGTACACCTTCTATAATTTTTGTGAACATCTGGGCAGCGTTATGCAAATCTTCCCACATAGTGACATAGACACGTGGGGGCATGTTAGAAGAGCCTTTTTAGGGGGGTGTGGACGAGTCTTAACTTTTATAAAGAATATCTCTTTGGATTTGAGTCTTTAGTGTTTACAACTTTACAGATCTTTTTTATGCAACAAGAGCTTCACAGTCCACAAAGAGAAAGGAAAAACTAAAATTGTATCGTCTGATACCTTTAATACAGTTATTTGATAAATTAAATCTATTTATGACATTATATTTGAAAGCATCTTCACTTCATTCTCACCAAGTTCTTTACAAGTACCTATAACGTTTTACAGTATTGTAGTTTTGCAGGTAGGTTTCCTGAAGTGTCTTGGAGACTGCCATGGTTCTTTTGAGTTTTTTTCTGTTTCTTAATGTCATTCCAGATGGACTAGATGATGGTGAGATTAGATCTCTGTGTGAAGCACTGGCTGTTGTGCTTTTTCATACATGCAATAAATATGGTAAACTTTCATAGTTAAAAATGGCATACAAATTGTTTGGCATTGGGTTCACTTCTGCCTCATAAAAATGTGCGGTGCTTTCATAAAAATGCTACTTTCTGAATGTTTGTCCACTTGATTTAAAATCAGTGAACCTCTGGAAAGGAGCAGAGCAAATTGTGTAGATCATTTGTAAAGCTATTCCTATGTAAATTGTCGTTTCAGTGCAGCGATTTACATAAGAGTGTTTTCACGGACAATTTACACATTTGTTTTGCACAGTTGCTTGATTCTATAGAATGCAATGACGTCAGAACCCCCCAAAAAACCTTATGAAGGATTATAAAATGGTTAAAATTAATCTCAGGTTCATAAATCTCATAGACATGCCCACAGATATATAATTCTGTGTAATAAGAAAGAAAGAAAGAAAGAAAGAAAGAAAGAAAGAAAGAAAAGACATGCACATAAGAATGTATGTCTGGTTGGAAGATCTTAACATGCGTGCAGGAATGTGACTAACGAGTTTCACCACCATTTTGCAAACAAAAGGGAGATAAACGAGTCTCAAAATTCGTTTGTATTCAAAGTGGAACTGAAAACAAAATTCCAACCTGATGTGCTCTACCAGTTTTCGGTGTGCTTAACGCACATATGTGCAAGATGTGACTGCTGTAAGAAAACTCTGGTGTCTCAATGAATCAAAAGTTAAGAAGTTAAATTATTTGTTAACAGTACTTTCCTTAAGGCTGCTACACATTTTAAGGTTACAAAATAGGTGTGTTTTGTTATGACTTGTATTAAATTAAGTTATTAAATTATGACTTTATAGTGGTGCTCACCAAAATGTTTTGTCTGTTCAGTTTGCACCCTTTAAATATTTTCAAGGAAAAGTAAACTAAAACGGTCAAGTGCAAGATACAGATAAAATGAGGATCAAAGGATCATATTACTTTGACTAAAAATTGTGTTCTCGTTTGTTGTTGTGGATCTGATCTATTTTCTGTGCATTCTTATTGAATTAACCACCTCTAGTTGGCTATGATATTGCTTTTATTTTTTATATTATTTCATTTTGAGCTAATTCAATTTAGAGAATTAGCCTACTTATGCAGAGAAGATTAAGCTGATTATCCTCCACAGTATTTATACTTGTGATAACCCAAATGTGTTATTCAGCAATGACTATATAGACAGTATTGTGACAAATGCATTTAGAAGCAGGAATACAACTCCAGTTATCTCCAATGTGTCAGCAGTAGTTATTCTAGGTGACTTGTTGTAAACATGACTTTCATGTTTACAAATTATTGGAGTGCAGAATCAATGAATGTTTTTATAGCTATATAAAAACTTACTGTTCACAGTTAAATTAATTCAGGGCAAATAAAAGAAAGTAAAATGTCTATCTCATTTTTGATGATGACAGGGCCTGGATGAATGTTCTCTTTGCTGTAGTGACAGGCCGTCATTTGCCACACATCCAGAATATAAACACCAACATCCTGAAAAGCCCAACGGAGGATTCTGTCCAACTGTAGAGAATACCAATCACTGCCGAAAATGTCCTATTATAAAGACAGAGAAACACAACATCAACCCTGAACATGCCATCACAGTTTGGCTCTACTTGTTTTTGAACACATGATACTCTATAAGCTTACCTTATAGCCAGTGTTGACAGTCTTGATTATAACAGTAGTGTCAGGCGCCCGCTGTAACAATTCTAGAACAGCTTTGCGGATTGTCAACACTCTATGGGTGTAGAAATCCAGAGGGTATGTTGTGAAATGGGGCCCCAGATTGAACATAATGACTGTGTGGGGTCCTCCAGCCAGGTCATCGATCTCATTACTGATGTAGTGCAGATTAGCAACATATGATTTTCGACAGCGCAGAGGAATGCCGTGAGCCCTCCAGTGTAAGTCAATGTTGTTCTCCACATCCACTGCTAGAAGCGGCCCTGACTGATACTGGACATGCAGGTTCATCTGCTTCAGAGCTGAAAAACAGTGAGTGACACCAACAAATATATAATTACTGTACACACTGTATATTTAATATAATTAACCAATGAATAAATTCTCACTTGGTACTACTTTCACAATGAACTCAAACCACTGTCTCATAGTAGAGTCTCCCATCATGTAAATGTGTTTGTCTTTCAGGCACTCTGTTGTCGCTTGGGTTGTAAAATGGCGGGTGCTACAGACAAAAGATGTCCACACATCATTCAGGTAGAAGCCAGCTGGAACTGGAGTGTGTAAACCAGGATGACATTTCTCTGCTACATCTGGAAGATGAGTGAATAGAGAATGCAAGGTCTTTAAGCAAGGTATGAATTTGTGTAAATTTACCTAAGCTGGTCTTTTAATTTTGAAGTGAATTACTCTTTTTTTGTGCAACCCATTTCCCAGCATCTCTGTGCTGGACTATTCCTCTTGGTTAAACTATTGATCAACCTACCAACAGTTTCATTTCCATGGGATTGAAAAATTTTGATGATGCTCTTATCTCCATTGATATATTTGTTAGTTTGCTTCCTGTCAAAGAGAACATTTGTCTGTCATACTGGTTTCCATCAATGCATTAAATAAATCAAGTATAAAGTCAATAAAGAATCATTTAATCTCACATAAGCTCCTTCTCTTTACCAGTCAGACGGTTTCTATAACCACCCATAGAGTGGTACACAAGAGCACTGCATGGCAGGGATTTGGGTCTCTGGCAGCGCCATATTTCTTTGGTATGGGGATCTTTGTAATCACAGCAACAATTTTCAGTTCCCATATGCTCAAGTCCATTCTTGTCCCACTTAACATTACACATCACTGTTTCACTCAGCCTGGTCTTATTTGGTCCTGGTCCCTCATAATATCCATTAAAGTACACCCTGTCAGAGTCAGTATCTCTGTGATGCTTCAGGACCTGCACAGCTTCACTGGAGTGAATTAGACGCACAGCCACCTGGGCCTCACCGGCCCATGGCAGGAGGAAACGCACAGAGTAGGATCCATTGTGCAGGTCCACCACCTCCCCAAACACACTTGACTGTGACAGAGAAACATTTCAGTACAACTCTCTCTGTCTGACCCAGGTACAGAGTTTACAGTAAAAACAACAGGCAAGTAATGTTTACAATCACTGACCTTAGTTTTAGACCAGAACAGCTTGGCTTGAAAAAAGTCGCCTCCATAGCTCTTGGATTTACCGTCAAAGTCCTTTGCCTGCACTGTCACAAAAAGCTCCTCACCAGTTTGGTAGCTCTCTTTCAGGTTCTCTATGATGAATGTGGTGTGAGCTGGACTAGTACTCATGGACACATCTGTGATTGATCTGTCAGGCCCATCCCAGTAAACAGCCTGCTGTAACCTGGAGTAGTCATCTAAACCGATTCCAAAATCAGAGTAAAATGAGCTTTTAACTGCCTCTTCTGAACTGAATCCTGAAGGTGAAGTGGAGTTTGGAGAGTTAAAGAGTCTTGCAAAGTGCTGAGACAAAAAGCTTGGTGGAGTTTGTTTCTTACTTTCATTACTAATATAAGTCCATACAACCTATAAATACATAATACATGATTATTAATTAAAAGTTCCTTCTTTGTGGGAATCATGCTTGTAGATTATATAACTAAAACTAAACCAATAAAATCATGACTATCATGAGTTCATTTAGCATACTAAATAGCATAATATTTATAATATATTATACCACACTGTTAAAGGGGTCATATGATGCTGCTAAAATGAAAATTATTTGGTGAAATTAAATGTTGTTTTGTGGTTAAAGTTAAAAAATATATATACATTTTCCACATACTGTACATTATTATTTCTCCTCTATGCCCCACCTTCTGAAATACTTCGACTGTTACAAGGCTCATCGGTCTGAAAAGCGAGGTGTGCTCTGATTGGCCAGCTATCCAGTCTGTTGTGATTGGCCGAATAACTTAAGTGTGTGACGAAAATGTTATGCACATTAACATATTCTAATGCCGTGTCTATGGCATTATTTTTTTTGTCAAAATTTATGAGCGTGTAAGACATGCTCATGAGCACATTATGTTATTTCACACGCGCAAAAATGAACCTTCAGCTGGCATGATAAAAGTACTCGCGCACAAATTCAACAACCGAGAGGTGTACATGTAGCTGCGAGCGAGCGCCTGGCATACTCTCATAGTTTAACTCTGCTTGTACAGTGGAATCCTGCCTGCGCGCAGCGGGCTTCTGCTCGCGGAGTGCTGTTTTGCTCGCGCAGTGGATTTCTGATTTCTGCTCCCTCGAGTCTACATGACTTTTGACAATTTGGGGGCGGAAACCAAGGAGGGCACTGACCCTCTTATGATTGGTCACTTTCACACAGGGAGATCCTTGTACCTTGATTGACAGCTCTCTTAAAGCAAGCACGGAGTTGGGTTAAGTTACCACCGAAGAAGAGTGGGAATGAATTAGAATGAGTTTTCTAATATACTTAAAATGTCTCTGCACGTATAAAATGTTGCGCAGATCATAGTTAAATCAATTACCATCGAAGTACAAATTTGCGAACGATGAAGCCTACGTTTTGTTAAGTAAGTTAACATTAAAGTTACAAATTTTTGAGCAACAAGTAACGTAACTAGCTAGCCGTTCTGTAGCTAACGCCTTAGCCAACGCTTGTGATGCTGATCGCCCGACACTCATTTTAAAACTTGTAACGTTAACGTTAACTTAACAAAACGTAGGCTTCATCGTTCGCTAATATATGCATCGATGCATCACAGCATTTTATACGTTTATTTTATACATTTTATATATTTTTATACTGTGATGAAAGAGTATCACAATGCTGAAAAAACTTTTTATGTTATTTTTATTATTTTTACATGATTTGATATCAAAATAATGGACAAATGCTGTGTTTTGTGGCTTAAACAGCCGCGGATCAGTAGCTGACTGCAAACACGTCCTGTGTGAAAACACAATGAGTCCGTGCAGCTTTAGCACTACATAGATAATGCACTCGGACTGCATACTCACTGCAGATGGATTATATGTGAACACAGAAAACGCGACGCAGCCACCACGCAACTGACACGCAGCAGAAACGCACGCTCACGCCACACAGCCAGTGTGTCACCGGCCTTAACTTATCGCGTAACGGCGCTTATTTAACGCCTCGCAAAAATGAATAAAGCATTGAAAAGCATGTGAATTGTGCCTCATTTGGCTTTCGTTATGTGAGCACCAAACACAGCGTGTAAGTAACCAGCTATTCAGTTTAGCTTTTCTGCGCCTTGTGTTTGAATTAGGGATGTCAAATTTCGATTATTTCCATGATCGATCGTCGTTTAAATTAACGATCAATTAATAGATTAATCATTAACCATAATACTGCAAAATGCGTCTATTGCAGGCACGCAGTCAGCGGTATGACAGGATGTGCAAAAGCCACACACACACACAAAACGCTTTCTCACTTGAATTAAAGAGGTTTTAGTCTGAATAAAATGCTAGTAGCAGGATTATAAAATGAATAGATGCGATTATGATCATTTGATAAAATGAAGAGAGCGCGCCATACTTTTGAGGTCATTTTACTTTGTTGACAGTTTCCAATCCCGCACGGAGAACGCTGAACGCGCATCTTTAAATGGTTTTGTGGTGCTCGTTGTTGTATTTTAAAGCACAATTGCAATGTTTTCAACTGACATTATTGTATAAAATTATCCGAAATGTGGAGCGCGTGTGACTGCGCTGCACATTAAGTGAACTACATCGGCGCTGCTGCACCAAAACACAGTTGCTCACATTAATTTGATCCTGCTGGATTCTGTCCTAGAAAATGTCAGATTTTTAAAAATCCGGCATACAGCGCATTAGATCGTGACAGTGCATGCGTGCACGAGGATGAGCGAGCGCGGCTTTGGCTAGATTTATTTGGAGGTTATTGCTCATGTCTCATTCGGCACAAATAGAAATGTTTCCATATTCGCAATGTATTTGAATGTTAAACTATAATTTATAATGTAAACTAGGCTTGTACTTAACACGCATTTGCATATAGACGGAAAAGATGATCCTCTTCATATGAGCAAAAACGTCCTTGGCATAACAGCAGAGTGGACCGGTATACGGTCTATTTAAACTGAATGCTCCAGGAATGTGTCGGTCACAGCGCCTATTAATCGCTGTTTTGAATCCAGCAATTATTTATTTAGAAATGATAAGATCTGATTATGACAAGTGTGGTATAAAAGCTTTGTTTATTAGAGGTATAATAGGTTAACTGGAAAATGTTAGATCGTGACCATGCTTTTGGACCCCATAGTCTTCATTTACTTTGTTCTGGTTTGCCGGTTGGTCACGAATTTCCACAAATTCAGTATATTTAGGCATTGTTTCTTTTCCTAAATCTTCATAGTCTAACCCTCTAATTTCCCAGGTTTATTTTATTATCTTTCGCTTTTAATAACTGTTTTCGCATCTCTTACTGTGGTAAACATGGGAAAGGAAATTAAAGATTTCATGAATTAAGAATTCGTTCGATTTATTAATTTGTTCCCTTATTTCACTTAAATCATGGGTTATTTAGGGAACAAAATTAATAAAACATGGACAATTGCCACATTAATAATTCGTAGGAATGAATTAACAAGTTGTAGGAATGAATAGACTACCTGTCCTGTCACTGTGTCCCGCAGCCCTGCAAAGCGCACGATATAAAACAGTTATCTGATGAAATGATTAGTAACTACATTTCTATTGCATTTAATGTTGAAGAACTTTTATGTTGTTTCTATTTTAATGTACTTTAAAGTTTAAATCACATTAAAAGCTTAATTTGTACATTGTGAATGAATGATGATGCTTTTATATATCGTCACCGTCACTCACAGCCGCTCGCACGTGTTGAGTGCGCATGAGCCGCACGCAGCCCAACATTGAATCGGTTAACCGACCATCGATAGCCTTAATCGATTGCATCTCTTATCGACAATTAATCGATCATCGATTAATCGTTGACATCCCTAGTTTGAATGCTTTAAAACTCTTTTGAATGTTTAAATGTGGCAAGGATTAAAAACAGGTGAAAATTATAAGCTTTCGTGACTACACGCAGCAATGGCCTGTCAACTGTCCTGGTTGTCTTTTTTGGCTGGCCTCAGCCAGACGGTTGAAATTCGTTTTGAACAAATCTTTAATGTGACTCCGGAAGAACGAATCTCGGGGAGTGATTCGTTCAGTCGCGCATGCACAATATTCTGTTCTGCTAGTAATAATTCACCTGTGTCAGTCAATGCAGTCTTGAGCCGGAAAGAGAATTGGGCCTGGTTCCCCAAAACGTTCTTAACATTCTTATTATATTAAGTAGTTCTTAACCTATTCCTTAACCTCTCTCTTAATATTATGGCACGATTCCCGACACGTTCGTACGCAAAGTATATCTTCTGTAAGTCACACTTTCATAAGGTTGGTCTGGACCATTCATAGGCTCTCTCTTAGCGTTGTTTGAGCTCAAGACGCTAGTCACCACCACTATGTGTCACAGTTGGTAAACCGTGAACTCTGGGTATTTGCACTTTGTGGTGAAGTCTGTGTGTTTCGAGTCTGCACTGATTAGTTTGTGGGCGTCTCTGTCAATTGTCATCAGCAGCAGCTGTCACTCATTACTCATTCCATATATATTGGCTTGTCTCACGTATTGTGTTTGTGAGATTGTTGTTTAATGTCGCTTACCCTGTTTGTTTGGCTTCAGTGTTGTCTGCGTTTGGATGTTCATGTTTTCCCGGAACCTCATCCACTCTACGCACTTCCACTCAAACACAAATACTTACCTTCGGCTCTATTCCCCGCAGTTCCTGTGCCATCCTCTCCTGCTGCCTTCTCACCGTCACCATCCTGATTCCTCACCACCATCTTGGATTGTCGTCTTCCCAGCATCATTGTCTTTTTCCTGTTTGTTTATTTATTTTCATTAAATCGTCTAACCCGCTATTGTTTCCAGTCCTTCCTTCACCCCACCGTCACAGAACAATCTCACCAATATGGAAGCAGCAAGCACCAACACCCTCACGGACTTTATGCATCACAGTGTGAAATGAATGGATCAGCAGCAGGAGAGCATCTCCAACACCGGACGCGCTGTCCAAGCACTGGTGGCACAGGTGTCGAGCTAACCCAGCAGATCCATCAGCTCACCTCTCCTGCTGCGCCCATTGCACCGCCTGCGCCACCCGTCCCCCGGGAGAACTCCCAGGATCACTTCTGACCAGAGCCGCGACTTCCGGTGCCTGAAAGCTACTCCGATGAGCCAGCCTTTTGCAGAACTTTCTTGAATAAATGTTCTATGCATTTGCTTTGCAGCCCCGCACCTTCACCACCGAGGAATCCAAAGTGGCGTTTACGCTCACGTTACTGTCAGGCAAGGCTGCCCTATGGGGGACGGCGGTGAGGGAAAATCAACATCCGTGTTGTGCCTCATTCCAAGCCCTCTCAGAGGAGATGAGGAGGGTTACGATCGAGCAGCGGCCGGCAGGGAGGCCGCTCACCAGCTCTCAGAACTTCGTCAAGGCACGTCATCTGTCACGGATTATTCCATCGAATTCCGTACCCTGGGTAGAGCTCGGCTGTCCCGGAGGGAGAGGGAACAGCGGAGAACCCAAGGACTATGTTTATACTGTGGAGGCTCAGAACACAACATCTACTTATTCCCAGTAAAAGAGCCAACCTGATAGTAAACTTGAGGCTACTATCGGGTGGCATCTCCGCTGGGAAGTCCTCAACAACATTATCGACCCTCCTTCCGGTGAAACTGGGGTGGAAGAATCACTCTCACGAATCGAACCGTTTATTTGTGCCGGAGGAGTTAAGGTCCGAGGTTGTCCAGTGGGGTAATTGTTCTAATGTAGCTTGTCACCCAGGGATAAGTAGAATGAATGGGTTGGTTAAACAACGATTCTGGTGGCCACGTATGGCTCGTGACGTCCGCGATTTTGTTTTGGCTTGCTCAGTTTGCGCCAGTGGTAAGTCATCTAACCGGCCTCAAAATGGGCTTCTTCAGCCCCTGTCTGTACCTTCGAGACCCTGGTCCCACATCGCACTAGATTTTGTTACCGCCCTCCCACCCTCTAATGGCATGACAGTCGTTTTTACCATAGTGGACCGATTCTCGAAGGCGGTACATTTCATTCCCTTGCCCAAATTACCCACAGCCAAGGAGACAGCGGTCACTGCCCTAGATCACGTCTTTCGGCTTCATGGCCTCCCGGTAGACGTGGTTTCTGACAGGGGATCTCAATTCATATCCAAATTTTGGAAAGAGTTTTGTAAATTGCTAGGAGCGTCAGTTAGCTTGTCTTCGGGTTATCATCCCCAAAGTAACGGAAAATCTGAGTGAGCCAACCAAGATTTAGAGAAGATTTAGAAGTCCTCAACAACAGTATCGACCCTCCTTTCGGTGAAACTGGGGTGGAAGAATCACTCTCACGAATGTCACGCCCTTCTAGACTCTGGAGCCGAAGGTAATTTCATTGATTCTTCCCTTGCACATCACCTGAACATTCCTGTCCTACCTGTGTCTCTCCCCATCCATGTCACAGCACTCAATGGCCAGGAACTGCCTCACATCACACACCACACAGAACCCATCACACTACTCACTTCTGGAAATCATCTCGAAACCATATCTTTTTATCTCATGGACTCCCCTGTTGCTCCCATTGTGTTAGGTCACCCTGGTTAACTAAACATAATCCACGAGTGGAATGGGGTTCCAACACAGTCACATTGTGGAGTGAAAGTTATCATGAGTCTTGTCTGGTTTCTGCTTGTCCTGTTGTCCCGGTTTCTGTCTTTCAGAAGGAGAACATGGTTTTGCCAAACATGCCCGTAGAGTATCTGGACCTGAAGGAAGTGTTCAGTAAGTCCCGTGCTGCTTCTCTTCCTCCGCATCATCCCTACGACTGTGCCATAGATTTAGTGTCAGGTAAGTCTCCGCCTAAGGGCAAATTATACTCTCTTTCGATTCCTGAGGGGGAGGCCATGGAGAAAAACATTTCTGATTCCTTAGCATCTGGGTTCATCCGTCCTTCCTCTTCTCCAGCGGGGGCGGGATTCTTTTTTGTGGGTAAGAAGGATGGTTCTCTGCGACCTTGCATTGATTACCGAGAGCTGAACAACATCACGATAAAGAACACCTATCCTTTACCACTCATGTCTTCAGCTTTCGAGAAGTTGCAGGGAGAATCCGTATTCACAAAATTGGATTTACGTAATGCTTATCATTTGGTCCGCATCAGGAAGGGGGATGAATGGAAAACCACCTTTAATACCCCTAGAGGGCATTTTAAATACTTGGTGATGCCGTTCGGGCTCTCCAACTCGCCCAGGGTTTTCCAAGCACTCGTTAATGACGTGTTGAGAGATATGGTAGATCAGTTTATATATGTTTACCTGGATGACATACTGATTTTTTTCTTCATCTCTCCAGGAACACGTTCAACACGTCAGACGAGTGCTCCAGAGGTTACTTGAGAATGGGCTTTTTGTCAAGGCGGAGAAATGCGTATACCATGCACAGTCTGTCCCCTTCCTAGGATATATCGTCTCATCCGAGGTAATATGTATGGAGCCTGACAAGGTTAAGGCTGTGATAGATTGGCCATCTCCAGATTCCCTTAAGGCACTACAGGGGTTTCTGGGGTTCGCCAATTTCTATCGGCGTTTCATTCGCAATTTCAGCCAACTAGCCTCACCTCTGACAGCCTTGACCTCTCCCAGTACTCCGTTCAGGTGGTCGGACGCAGCTGAGGCTGCGTTCACTAACCTCTAAAGCCGCTTTATTTCGGCTCCCATCCTTGTGGCCCCTGATCCCACATGGCAGTTCGTGGTGGAGGTCGACGCGTCAGAGGTGGGGGTAGGAGCAGTGTTGTCCCAACGTGCTGCTTCGGACGATAAGGTACATCCTTGCACGTTTTTCTCTCATCGATTATCTCCTGCTGAACGTAATTATGACATTGGCAATAGAGAGTTGTTGGCCGTCAAATTAGCATTAGAGGAGTGGCGTCACTGGCTGGAAGGTTCAAGGGGTACCTTTTATTGTTTGGACCGATCATAAGAATTTAGAGTACATTAGAATTGCCAAAAGACTCAATTCCAGGCAGGCTCGGTGGGCATTTATTTTTGGTCGCTTTGACTTTACTTTATCGTATCGCCCAGGTTCCAAAAATGTCAAACCCGACTCTTTATCACATCTTTTTGATCCCTCCGCCCGCCCGGTGACTCCCGAGTGTATTTTACCTGAGAAGTTAGTTGTCTCAGCACTCGTATGGGAGGTCGAGTCGAAGGTCGAGACGGCGTTACAAGGGGTAACCCCTCTGTCTGGTTGTCCACCGAACCGTTTATTTGTGCCGGGGGAGTTAAGGTCCGAGGTTGTCCAGTGGGGTCATTGTTCTAATGTAGCTTGTCACCCAGGGATAAGTAGAACTAATGGGTTGGTTAAACAACGATTCTGGTGGCCACGTATGGCTCGTGACGTCCGCGATTTTGTTTTGGCTTGCTCAGTTTGCGCCAGTGGTAAGTCATCTAACCGGCCTCCTGATGGGCTTCTTCAGCCGCTGTCTGTCCCTTCGAGACCCTGGTCCCACATCGCACTAGATATTGTTAACGCCCTCGCGCCCTCTAATGGCATGACAGTCGTTTTTACCATAGTGGACCGATTCTCGAAGTCGGCACATTTCATTCCCTTGCCCAAATTACCCACAGCCAAGGAGACAGCGGTCACTGACATAGATCACGTCTTTCGGCTTCATGGCCTCCCGTTAGACGGGGTTTCTGACAGGGGATCTTAATTTATATCCAAATTTTGGAAAGAGTTCTGTAAATTGCTAGGATTTTATTTATAGGATTAAATTGCGTCAGTTAGCTTGTCTTCGGGTTATCATCCCCAAAGTAACGGACAATCTGAGTGAGCCAACCAAGATTTAGAGAGGACGTTGCGATGTTTGGTCTCCAAGAATCCTTGCAGGTTATAGTGGACCATAGGGGTGTGATCTCTGACCTGGTGGCAAGGTCCAGCAAAACTTCAAGTTCCTCTGACAAGAAGCTTGTTTTTTTTTTTACATTGCTTCCCCACCATATTCTGTATCTAACTCTCTCTCTCTCTCTGTTCATTGTAGATAGGTTGCTTTTTATTGAAAACATTAACCAATGGCAATCAATACCACATTAAACAGAAGTAATTGCAGCTTCTTGCCAATCAATTCTGATTGTAAAGTAACTTACCATTAATATAAAAGTGTATCACATATTTTTTTAGAAGTCGTTAAACCCATGTCAAGAAACGGCAGAAGTGGCACAACAGGATAAGGAGGGTGGATGGTTAGCGAGGGATACCCGGTTCGTCTGTCACAACATATTGTGTGAACATATTACTTACCCTTTGATAATTTAATTTAAAGTCTATATTTTGCTGATAACTTAAAGGGTTAGTTCATCCAAAAATGAAAATTATGTCATTCATAATATGTCATTAAATATGTCATTTAGTCCGAGAGCTCTCAGTCCCTCCATTGAAACTGTGTGTACGGTATACTTTCCATGTCCAGAAAGGTAAGATAAACATCATAAAAGAAGTCCATGTGGCATCAGAGGGTCCGTTGGAATTTTTTGAAGCATCGAAAATACATTTTGGTCCAAAAATGGCAAAAACAACGACTTTATTCAGCATTGTCTTCTCTTCCATGTCTGTTGTGAGAGAGAGTTAAAATCAAAGCAGTCTGGATATCCGATTCGCATCTCTAATACACATTAATCCACAAATGACTTAAGCTGTTCACTTTTTTAATGTGGCTGACACTCCCTCTGAGTTCAAACAAACCAATATCCCGGAGTAATGCATGCACTCAAACAGTACACTGACTGAACTGCTGTGAAGAGAGAACTGCAGATGAACACCGAGCCGAGCCAGATAACGAACAATAGACTGACTCGTTCACGAGTGAAGAACCATTTCTGTCAGACGCGTCCGATTTGTGAACCGAGGAGCTGATGAAGCAGACTGACACACAGAGCGTCTGAACTGATTCTTTTGGTGATTGATTCTGAACTGATTCTGTGCTAGTGTTATGAGCGTGGGTAAACCAAAGGCTTGAATCAAGGTCAATCATCGCAAAAGACGCCATTATGTAGAGCGCAAAAGAACCGGTGAACCGTTTTCTTCAACCGGTTTATTGAATCGAACTGTCCGAAAGAACTACTGGTGATCCGAAAACCTATGCAACCGGTTCTTCACTCGTGAACGAGTCAGTCTATTGTTCGTTATCTGGCTCCGCTCGGTGTTCATCTTCAGTTCTCTCTTCACAGCAGTTCAGTCAGTGTACTGTTTGAGTACATGCATTACTCCAGGATATTGGTTTGTTTGAACTCAGAGGGAGTGTCAGCCACATTAAAAAAGTGAACAGCTTAAGTCATTTGTGGATTAATGCGTATTAGAGATGCGAATCATTTAAAGCGATTCAGTTCGATTTGGTGAACTGAATGATTCGTTTGCGAACCGGATATCCAGACTGCTTTGATTTGAACTCTCTCTCACAACAGACACGGAAGAGAAGACAATGCTGAATAAAGTCGTCGATTTTGCCATTTTTGGACCAAAATGTATTTTCGATTCTTCAAAAAATTCCAACGGACCCTCTGATGTCACATGGACTACTTTGATGATGTTTTTCTTACCTTTCTGGACATGAACAGTATACCGTACACACAGTTTCAATGGAGGGACTGAGAGCTCTCGGACTAAATCTAAAATATCTTAAACTGTGTTCCGAAGATAAAAGGGGGTCTTACATGTTTGGAACAGCATAAGGGTGAGTTATTAATGACATAATTTTCATTTTTGGATGAACTAACCCTTTAAACTATGTTAAAATAAATGTTACTGGAATAATTTGAGGAATGTTTCATTTGCATAGAACGTATTGTCTTTCTTAATGCTGTAATGCACCTTCGCTTGAAGTGGAAAATCGATTCCTGAGCAATCGATGCCAACTAATCAGCACCTTCACTTGGGACAGCGCTCTTGTAACGTCAGATGTAAGAGGCAGCGTGCTAAGAATCTTCCTAAGGGACACTTCGGGGAACACACTTAGGAACATAAACAACTTTGGTAAGATATATGTTTCGAGATCTTCTTAGCCCGCTAAGAGTGAGCGTTATTAGGGAACCGGGATTAGTTAATCTCATGAGTCTTTGGGTCTAGTCGTTCCTTAATCATGTGACAAACCCATACGCTAAAACCATAGACAGTAAAAGAATGCAGTATGGGCTAGTTGCATATCTCCGCCATCTTGGATTTCCTGTCTTGCGAGTGTGTGCTTTGATACTTCCGGTTGTGCTAAACGCCAGTGCAAAGAACCGGAGAAATCCAAATATTAACTTCTATATATGTTTACAGGATTTATAATATCACTTCAAATGCAAATAAGAGTTACACTGCTATTATTACTATTCTATAAATGTTAACTGAGCCAGTGCATATGAAACTGTGTACTGTATGTTTGGGTCCGGTGAATGAATTAACACTAATGTTCCCTACTGTTCACTATATGAAAATTTAACTCATATTTTTTACCTTACCAATTAAATGTAAAAATTACTTATTTCCTGAAAATGTTTGTATTACATTGATAATTATTTTTTTGTTTAATGAAATGTTCACCTTGTGAGACATGGGCTTTGATTTATCTTCACATTTCTCACTTGTGCACATACATTAGTTTGTTTCATCATCATTTTCACAACATATTTTATTATTTGACATAGTCAACTTTGCATCAAACATTTTGAAATGAAAAAAAAAAAACCGGCTGTAAAATAATACAACTAATACATGACTAATTTTGATATTTGTTTTATCTGAAGAATTTGTAACAAAATACCCTATTGAGACCCTGCGGCCTCATATGAGGACATTATATTTTTGTTCATGCCACAGTTTTAGGTCTGGATGTCATGTACAGAGCACATTCAGGGCTTTTCAGAGATACCAAATGATTGGATGTTTCACATGACCACTCCCTCTCCTTGGTCATCAAAATGTCTGAAATTAATTTAGTGACACTCTTATGGAAATATAATAATATTTTGTAGTTATCATTTAAATCTGTCTAATTTTTAATTATGTGTCATAAATCAACATCTCAGGAAAATGTTATGAGGTTTCAAATCAAAATATGACTTTCTGTTACTAAACAGGACATTGATTTCATACATGTCCTCACATGACATGACACTGGTACTAAAAGCATGTTTATTACGCATTTTTGGAGACATAACAAATTAATAGAGAAAGAAATTATATTTCAATATTCTATGAAATATTATATATTATTATGAAAATCTTGTCAATTATTACTCCCATTATTACACTTCTTTTTTCATTACATGTTGCCCCAAAAACACATTAATATGCAAATTAGATTTAGTTTATAGATACATTGTATATAATGAGAAAACCCATTCATGGTAATTTTACACACATTTTGCAGAAAAAAAATGGTATATTGAATCATTCTGGGAAATCCTGTGTGCGATGCATCACATGCAATGTGCATCTGTGCTTGCCAAGTGAACGAAACTGCTTTGCAGCATTTCACATTATGATAGACCAACTGTGCTCACATGAGGACATTTTTTTCTGCGAAAACTACTTCCTGTACAAAAACAAATTTTGGGTATTATACTTATTAGGTCCTACATATCACAAATAGCAAGAACAATTATAAAATGCACAACAGGCAATCTCTCGGGTCTCAGGAGGATACATGCACTGCTTATAGACAAAATTATTTATGCTGCAGATATTTTACAAAACAGCTAAACATTGATAAAAACACACATGAATGCAAACAGCGATCTTTCAGTTAATGCAAACCTACAATAATAGCATTACGTTAAATTGTACACAGTTATAAACTGTTATCAAATAAAGTTAATAAAACATACATACTTTATCCAGGGTTTATACAGAGATTCTTACATTTAATTTACTACCTTTTTACCACCTATTTTACTACCATCACAATATTTTTACTACCAACACGGCTTCAAACTTCAACTGTAGCAGTTATAAGTGTTAAGTAAAGTGACAAGTAAAGACATTAAATATCTTTCCAAAATGAATGAATAACATATTTAATCACAATTTAACAAGGCAATTATAACTTAATTTCAACACTGGGAGGGAGAGAGAGCGAGAAAGAGAAAGTCAGGAGAGGTTCTGTAGGTGTATGTGAGTGTACATGTGTGTTTGGACAAGTGAGTGAGCTACATTCAAGTAAGGGGGAACTCTACCATAGGACTTGGATTAATCAAGATATCACAACAGGCCTTGGTCCATAGGATTTACTCAATATGTCAAAGAATAACAATTACATAAAAATTAGAAGACAGACTGGACCTTTAGAATGAACAGCTACACAATGTGCAAAAATAAAGTGCAATTGTACACTATAATAACAGTATTTCATTAATAAACAAATAACTTCAACACTGGACACAAGCCAAGCACTGTCCAACACACACACACACACACACACACACACACACAGAGAGAGAGAAAGAGAGAAAACATCAAACAGAGAACACAAAGCCTCTCTTTGAAAAGAATTTTGTTTTGTATTAATTTTATCTTAATTTTAATCCATGTTTCATCATTTTGTATAATCACAACACGTTCAGAAAATGAACCGAACTCAGCGTATAGGTAGCCTAGGCTACTCGCCTCACAGACCTAAACAAATTAGAAATATCCTATATCTATTATCTACAGAAAGCTTGAAATTTCTACTTTTAAACAGAACCATTCAAAACTAAATAAAAGTAGGCTATAGGCTAATCCGTAAGAAATGCATTTTTCTCCGGCGCATTCACTACTGCGAAGATCGCGAGTCAGTGTCAACTTCATCTTTGCAGGTGACACAGAAACACTTGCTTATTAATAAACAATCAAAATGTCATAATATTTTTTACAGCGTTTAGGTGCCGTTTATAGAGTTGGGTCCGAGTCCACCTCTCTCGAGTACGAGTCAAGACCAAGTCCACAAACATCAAGTCCAAGTCCGAGTCCGAGTCCAAAAGGGGCCGAGTTGGACTCAAGTCCGAGTTCTTAAAGGCCGAGTCCGAGTCGAGTCCGCCCGAGTCCAGAAAGTAATTAAATTAAAAAAGATTATAAATTGGTATTGTACATTTGTACATTCTATTATTATTTTAACCTTTCAACACATTAAACCAATGGCAATATAAAAATGTAATAAAAAAAATACCACTGTTACATCTAGTCATTGCCATTGAACATTTTTATTTTATGTCAACAGAACTAGTTTCCTATCAAAAAAAGTTTCAAAGGTTTTATTGTATTACAAGTGCATGAAAATACAAATGAACCTATTTTATTATTGTATCACACTATATTGTCCTCCAGTTAAAGATGACATTTCAGTTATTTAATGCCTCTCCCCCACATTTGACAGAGGTAAAGTGCAGCCAATGAGGAGATCCTTAATGATGACATTATGAATTTCTTGTTGTCTTGGAGAACTTGCATCATAAAGTTGCACTGCTTGTTTGGTCAGGTCTGGTCTTGCAAATCCTGCAATGCTGAGCTGTGCAGCATCTGTTGGTTGCTGCTGCTGTCTTTGGTAGTCGGTTGCATCGGTTTTCGGATCACCAGTACACTGAACCGAAAACCGTTTCTTTCGGAGGCGTCCGATTTGAGAACCGATGAACTGATGATACTGCGCATGCTTGTAATTTTTCAAGTATTTTGTTAAACATCGGAAAGTGTGATAAAACTATAATAAATATATATATATATATTAGTGCTGTCAATCGATTAAAAAAAATTAACTAATTAATCGCACAATTTTTTAAAATTAATCGCGATTAATCGCGATTAATCGCAATTAAAAGACTGAAACTTTTTGGATATGTAAATGTAAAATGTAAATAATTAATGTAAACTCAAGACAAAGAAACTATTTAAATTCAAAATATGATTGTTTATTGGAATTTTTGTTTAACTTGTAACACAGATTTTCTCATGTAAACAACATACCTGCAATAAACCATCAATATCCTCCAAATTAACTGTTGGCTTGAAAGCCATATTTATTACAGAAATAAAAACACAGGCATGTAAGTACCATTTGAATTTCAAAACAATCAATGCCAATAATAGACAAAAATGATTTCCATGTTGAATTCTAAGTGGACTGCAAAAAAATTCCAAAGTATAGTCATTGCCAGTGCTTTAAGTGGGCCAGTATGCACCAGTACTCAGTACCGCCACTTCTAAATATAGCTCTTGAGCGTACCGCCACCTCTCCATGCGCCCAGAACGTGCTTGTAGCGTACCAGTACGCTCATCTGGACATCTGTTTTAATAGAGGTTTTAATCTTTCACCTGCACTGCCGATTTTCAGAGCGCCCTTCACAATGCAAGCTTCCTAATTCATCCCACCCAGAGCAGAAACTACATTACCCATTCACCCTTAAGTTATACAAGTGAATAGCGCATGTGTCGCTTTTCCCACTGTTAAGTGTCAACAACTCAACGTGGCCGGAGAAGGTGTGTGAAACTCGTAGTGAGTTATACTAAAGCAAAATCTTGAGTATTTATTGTCTGATAAACATTAAAAACTGTCTGCGGAGGTTGAGTCGTCCTGCAGCCCCCGCCGGCTGCTCATTGGCTGCAGCATCTTTTTTCTAAGTTCTAAAAAAATACCGTAGACGGCAAGGCACAAATTTAGATATTCATTTATCTAATTAATCTATAGCCTATGCACAAAAACAATATGATCTTTTTGTCCCCTTTTTGTTTTAAAGCTTGATGAAGAGAGAGAGCGCAAGTTGCTGCTGAGGAGGACAGTGATGCACGCGTACAGGAGTGATTGACAGTTCGCGGCACTGTGTACAAAAAATACTCCGCTACACAATTATTTCGTTTATTTTCGTTTAAGCTTATTAACGTTAGCGTTACAGAAAGGTCTGATTTACGCACTGTTACAGTCATTGTTTTTTTTGTTTTTTAAACAATGACATTTGAGTTCATGATTTTAATGTTGCTGTTTCTTGTGGCAGACTAAATGAAGAGTAATGTTTCTTGTGGCAGACTGTAGAGTAATCCGGCAGAGTTTTATACTGAAACTTTCCGTCTAAAAGTCCTTCCTTGGTCTTATCCATATTTCTTTGCACGTTGAACACACATAGGCCACAACTGGAAATAAAAAAAACTGCAACCGCGTTAATTGCGTTATTTTTTTTTAACGCGTTAAATATTTCAAATTAATCGAATGCGTTAACGCGCTAATTTTGACAGCACTAATATATATATATATATATATATATATATATATATACACACGTTTTTTGTTAAGATAGGGGCTACATGTTTCTAATCTGTACATTGTAGATTATGTATGGGCCAAAGGGGTTTTCAGGGAAGTTGGACAATGATCAAGACTCTAAAGACTCCATGTTTAATATGAATAAGGGATGATTTATGAAATATCTGTACTGTATTTATAGTTAATGATGACAGATTCACAAACTGAGTTTGTAGTAAACATGAACACGAGTAGAGCAGCTGATGATACTGAACTGCAGCAAGTGCCGGTGTCCTGACATTTTATCCTACCCTGTCAAATTTTCCTACCCGGGTTTTGAGCGATTCTCGTTCTCGAGTCAAGAACCGGTTGTATCAGTTTTCAGATCATCAGAACACTGAACCGAAAACCGTTTCTTTCGGACGCGTCCGATTCGAGAACCGAGGAGCTGATGATACTGCGCATTCGTGATTCAGCATGAAGCCGACTGACTCACAGCGCGTCTGAACCGAACTGATTCTTTTGGTGATTGATTCTGAACTGATTTTGTGCTAATGTAATGAGTGCGGGTAAACCGAGGGCTTGAATGAAGGGCAATCTGACGAAACGTAAGTTCATTTAATAAAAAATACATCGCAATGGATTATGTATCCGGTGAACTGTTTTTTTTTTTTCCAACCGGTTTATTGAATCAAACCGTCCGAAAGAACCGGTTCGCGGAAAAGAATCGAACTTCCCATCACTAATCCACATTGATATCCAGTGAGTAGTGCATGTGTTTCGTCTGCAAGCATGAGACTTCTGCCTGCCGGTGTGGTGCAGTAAAATTACAGAAGGGGAGACATTCATTAATTTATAATTTCAATTTTATGCTGGTTTTATTGTTACACATGACGTGGACTCGACTGTACTCGGAATATTGTCCGAGTCCAAAATGTTCAAGTCCGTGTCAAGTCCGAGTACAAATTCACCCGAGTGCGTGACAAGTCCGAGTTCATTCAAAATTGGACTCGAGTCCGAGTCCCGTTTATATGAACGCGTCACCACTGCATGAGAGAGAGAGAGAGAGAGACAAACACGCAAGGGGTCTCCCTCTCTGCCGTGCGCTCCCTACAATGTTTGCATGCCTGCTTTTGCTCGCTTGATCGCTCTAGATTCTCAGGAGATTTGAACTAATTTTCAGGCATCATAACATTACAAAAGGCAATTGTAATATTTTTTTATTAATATTTTGGTATTATGAACATTCACCCGCCAGTGTGGTGGATAGCCTTTTGAGATTTACTCGCCAAATGGAAAATCTAACCGCACTTGGCGGGTGTTAATTTCGGACCCTGGCTGCGGGGCAATAAAAACTGGACCATAGTTTGGACACCCGTGATATAGACCCAGTTAGATGGGGCTTCGAAAATTTACTACCTCGTCAGATTACGTTTACTACTTTTTACTGGCCTTAATTTGTCATAATTTAATTTACTAAAAAAACCTGCATAAACCCTGTTATCAGAAATATCGGTCTCGTTTGACAGTCAGAAACCTTATGATCTTATGGATAAGTCGGAACAAAATCAGCTCTCCGAAAATGTAAAGTATTGCATATTTGAGTGGTTTGTGTTTGAATGAAGAAATCCCTGTTGACTGATTAACCTGATGCTGACGCTGATCCACATAATCAACAGAAGAATAAAGCAATCCCTGCGTTGTATCTTGATGAATTTCCACATTGAGGTATGCAAATATTTAGGGAGGATGTTTCCTCGTGTCTTGAATATACCACTATTCGCTGTTAAATTTGAAAAACATTAATTATATCCATCTAGCCAAGTTTCGTATGTAAGTTTCCCTTATAGTAAATGCAAGCGTCGCAGGACTGGAAATAAGTATGCACACACTCGCGTCGCTGAAGCTCACCGGTATGGCGTGCCGTCCGGTCCAAAAATAAGGCTACTGATTTGTCGCGGGAATTCACCGTACAGTTGCCAGTAGCCATGAGTTTACCACTGACAGGCCGGCGGTGCATCAGTATAGACACTCACCTCACGCAGCGAACCGACTCACTTTCCTCAGCGAACTACTCACTTTCCTCAGCGAACGACTCACTTTCCACAAGCAGCGAACGACTCACTTTCCTCAGCGAACGGATCACTTTCCTCACGCAGCGAACGACTCACGCAGCTAACCGACTCACTTTCCTCAGCGAACTCATTTTCCTCAGTGAACGACTCACTTTCCTCACGCAGCTAACCGACTCACTTTCCTCAGCTAATGACTCGCGCAGCTAACCGACTCACTTTCCTCAGTGAACGACTCACTTTCCTCACGCAGCTAACCGACTCACTTTCCTCAGCTAATGACTCGCGCAGCTAACCGACTCACTTTCCTCAGCGAATGACTCGCGCAGCGAACGACTCACTTTCCTCACGCAGCCGGCGACTCACTTTCCGCAGCCGGCGACTCACTTTGCGCAGCCGGAGACCCACTTTCCGCAGCCGGCGACTCACTTTGCGCAGCCGGAGACCCACTTTCCGCAGCCGGTGACTTACTTTCCGCAGCCGGAGACCCACTTTCCGCAGCCGGAGACTCACTTTCCTCACGCAGCAGACAAATGACTCTCTCTTCATGTAGGGACCGAATATTATAATTAAGGTGACTTCTATATTACATCCCAAAGAATATTTAGATATAATGTTTAAATATTCAAAAATGTGTACATTTCAATAAAATGAAATAATTGCCTATTGCAAATTTGTGAATGCATGGTTAACTTTTTTTTTTCTGCAGTCAC
Organism: Carassius gibelio; assembly: GCF_023724105.1. Taxonomy (NCBI): domain Eukaryota; kingdom Metazoa; phylum Chordata; class Actinopteri; order Cypriniformes; family Cyprinidae; genus Carassius; species Carassius gibelio. The sequence goes on along the minus strand of NC_068385.1, from coordinate 2,700,830 downwards.
TAGGCTATACTGATCAAAAATTTTATGATCTAAAAAATCATAAAAAAAACCCTGAACTATAATCTAAACATCTGTATTTTCATACAATTTCATAAATAAGTAGGCTAATAAATATATAATGTTTAAAAAATATATGATATAAACTATTATAATATATAGTGAGAGCTAAGCAATAAAAAAAATAATAAAAAGGCACAGGTTAGATCAAGGTGTAAAGCAAACAGCTAAAACCCCAGTACTACGTTTTTATAAACTGTGGACCCCAGGAAACGTTACATAAAAAATAAATTATTAAGCTTTTAATCTTTACTGTAATTTAAGTTATATTTATATGTATATTAATATTATATATTCAAATTTATTTATACAGTGGCCGAATTTTAAAATTGTTTTAGGGGGGATAGTCTTTTTCTTTTTCTTCGTCCTGTAATCAATTTTACATAATGATTACAAATTACAAAATCATAATTTTTTAAAAACGTTTTATTGAACATTTTGCCTTATTAAATGAAACTGATTAATTTTGGTAAATATTTTGCTAAATGTGATTTTGTGCTGGTAGTAGGCTAGTGCTGGCACCTAAATAAATGATGACAATAAAACCGCCAGTAGGTGACAGCAAATCCATGGTTTAAGTATTTATTGAATCATTCAAATCAAACTTTTCGTTCAAAACGGCTGATTCTATTTTTATTGCTTAGCTTAGCTCTCACTTTATATTATAATAGTTTCTATCATTTTTTTTAAACATTATATATGTATTAGCCTACTTATTTATGAAATTGTATGAAAATACAGATATTTAGATTAGGTTTATTTTTAATTATTTTTTACAAAATATGGATTTTTTTTTAAATATCTCAGTATAGCCTAGTGACTGCAGGAAAAAAAAAGTTAACCATGCATTCACAAATTTGCAATAGGCAATTATTTCATTTTATTGAAATGTACAGATTTTTGAATATTTAAATATTATATCTAAATATTCTTTGGGATGTAATATAGAAGTCACTTTAATTAATTGTAATCTTACAATTATAATATTACACACGGAAATTGTATGAAAATACAGATGTTTAGATTATAGTTCAGGGTTTTTTTAAATGATTTTTTACAAAATATAGATTTTTAAAAATATATCAGTATAGCCTAGTGACTGCAGAAAAAAAAGTTAACCATGCATTCACAAATTTGCAATAGGCAATTATTTCATTTTATTGAAATTTACAAATTTTTGAATATTTAAATATTATATCTAAATATTCTTTGGGGTGTAATATAGAAGTCACCTTAATTATAATATTCGGTCCCTACATGAAGAGAGAGTCATTTGTCTGCTGCGTGAGGAAAGTGGGACTCCGGCTGCGGAAAGTGGGTCTCTGGCTGCACAAAGTGAGTCGCCGGCTGCGCAACGTGGGTATCCGGCTGCGGAAAGTAAGTCGCCGGCTGTGGAAAGTGAGTCGCCGGCTGCGTGAGGAAAGTGAGTCGTTCGCTGCTGGAGTCATTCGCTGAGGAAAGTGAGTCGGTTAGCTGCGCGAGTCATTAGCTGAGGAAAGTGAGTCGGTTAGCTGCGTGAGAAAAGTGAGTAGATACTAGATCGCTGCGTGAGTCATTCGCTGCGTGAGTCGTTCACTGAGGAAAGTGAGTCGTTCGCTGCGTGAGTCGTTCACTGAGGAAAGTGAGTCGGTTAGCTGCGTGAGTCGTTCGCTGCGTGAGGAAAGTGATCCGTTTGATGAGGAAAATGAGTCGTTCGCTGCGTGTGGAAATTGAGTCGTTCGCTGCGTGTGGAAAGTGAGTCGTTCGCTGAGGAAAGTGAGTCGTTCGCTGCTTGTGGAAAGTGAGTCGTTCGCTGAGGAAAGTGAGTCGGTTCGCTGCGTGAGGTGAGTGTGTATACTGATGCACCACCGGCCTGTCAGTGGTAAAATCAGTAGCCTTATTTTTGGACCTGACGGCACGCCATACACCGGTGCCATCTTGTGCACCTGGCCTAGGGTCTTCGGGTTGTTCGTTCTTTTGTCACGTGACGTGAAGACTTTGGCTAGAGTAATTAGTTAATTTACAACCTTCCTTACAAATGGGTGCATAGTACTTATTATTTTTCATTATAATTAGGCTATTGGTTATGCTTTAAATTTTGCCCATTTGATGACAAAATCACTTTGATAAAGAAGTGATTTCTTTTTTTTCTTTTTTTTTTTACATTGGATTCTAATCTTCAAAAATGAACTTGTTGTATGATTTATGTGTTTTGAGTTCGCCCTTCAGATTAGACTATAGAACTGTAGTGTTACTTGTTTAGGATTCAAAATGTTATTTGCTTTTCATTTATGTCATTATGTCCTTTCTGAGCAATCTTCTTTACATATATTAGACCAAAATGTCAAGTTTGTCTAGGAAAAGCAATTATTATACCAGGAAACTCAAAATTGGACTTAAAATGAACAAACTAGGCTATAAATACTTTGTATTGTAGGCTTGTATTATTATATTATTATATAGCCTAGTGTTTATTTACTTATAGACAGTCAAAAAGACAAATTCATCAATATTTTATTTATAACAGCTTTATTTATTTACACTGCATATATACACTGAAAAAAAAATTATTATGGCCCCAATTAAATTAAGCGTAATTCAATTTTGCTAGTTTAATCCATTTAAATTTAGTTTTTGATTTTAATTAATAAATATTAATTGGTTTTAAACTAATTACATGTGTTTTAAATCCAAGCCATGTGAATGAATTAAATACAGTTTGAAAATATTAAGTTGATTCTGTTCGCATGCGCACAAATGCACATTTTCACGGGCGTCAAAAGGAGTTTCCAGTCAGTTTCACAGTGGGAACTGAAGTCCTTTTCATTCCAGTCCCGGAAATTTCATCATTCAATGTGCACAAAAAGAAATATGTAATATGAAATGTAATAGAGCACAATTTATTATAGTGAATAGTTTATTTTTTCGCTCTATAAAGAATATAATATGCTCTAGTTCAGAACGAGTCTTTGGGATAAATTCCACAGCGACCAACGGTCACATACTCCGCGCACACACACAAATAACGCAAATATTACTTGTGTGGAACTGTATTTAAAAAATATTTTTGGATGAAAATTTAGTTTTACAAAATAAAAATACGCTGTTTATTTACAAAGATAGCACCTATTTAAAAAAAAATGTCTTAAGTGCTTTCGGAGATGTTGATGTTAGATCCAGGCTGCATCAGCTGTTCCCCCCTCTAACATTAGCTTTACCACAGTCTTCGGGAATCTGCCTTATAATGTGGTTAAACATAAGATCTAAATTATTTTGGACAGGTAATCTTTAATCTTCTTAATTATTTGTTCTAGAGCAGTTTTTTGTGCGATGGGTAAGGTAAGTTAGATGATTTTGTGGTACAGTAAATACTACATAAAATCAAAAGTAATTTCTACATTAAATAATTTAGTTAAGGCAAGAATAAAAAAAAAGTAAATTCTATGTTAGTACTCAATTTAAGCTTGTAGAAATTAAAGTTGGAACTCATAAGTATATTTTACTTGGAACAGTTTGTAATGTTTACAAGGATTCTTTAAGTAAATATCAAAGTTATGATCCCATATATATATATATATATATATATATATATATATATATATATATATATATATATATATAAAATAATAATAATAATTGTAAAAGTCATGTAAATTCCTTAACTGTGTGCGTTCAGAACAGGATTGGGCTTATTAAGCAACTGTGAGAAATACATGTTAATTAACTTACCAAAAAACACAAGATAACCAGTAGACACAGCCCAGTAAAAAACCTCCGTAAACATGATATTTTCCTGTGAACTGTAAAAGCAATATGTTATCAAATTACTAAACCTACTGTGGTTATGAACAAAATTTCAGTAAAAACCAATGCTGTATGGGGAAAATATTGCCAAATTGAACAACAAAATGAAAATATTTATAAATATTTCCCCCCTTGTTTCTTCCTGTCTTTCTGTCTGTCTGCCTTTTTTTTTTTTTTTTGTGAGACTATTAAATGTTATCTCATCTGCTCTCTGTAATTGCCCTATTAATATTTAGAAGTATTCTGAAATAACTTACATTGTTTTTCCGGAGATTCAAGTTCCATTGTATTTTTTAAAGGCATAGGTCTACTTTATGAGACTCTTAACTGTAAAAGTGATAGTCCAACAGTGTTTTAATTTAATGGTAAATGTTTCTGGTGTGTACATTTCTGTACATTTCAGGTTTTTCAGGTTTTCTTATCTACAATTCCTACTTTGCATGGCATAGGCAGAGTTACACTTTTATGCATGGGGGGGGCACCCACTGACAGACAGCCATGAACACTTTTTTGTTCTGTTCTACATTTAATGTATTTATGTAGGCTAACACACATTCTACATTAAAATACATTTAGATATATGCTGTACAAATAGTAAAACAAAAAGAAAAAATCGAATTGTGTAGATGACCACTATCTTTCTTTCATATCTTCTGTAAGTTGTCAAATTGTTCTATGTGTGCTAGACCAGAGCCAGTTTCTTATTCTCCTCATAACTGAGAAACTAATTTTGTGTAGCCGGACTAGAGCCCTGCATTTCAGCCCGCAGGCTGACGGTCCCTGCCTTTTTAATTGGCTTTGGGGCAATTTTTACCTCATAATTCAGCTGAACAGTTATGCTTTCAAATGCACGCAATAGGCTTACGCTTGCCGCAAAGCAATTACAAAGTAATAACCATAAATGTGTCAGGGGAAAACATTTACCTTGAATTATTTACTAATAAATAGTGTTTTCTGAGTCTGTGTCGCAAGGATGCGGTTTCCGATCCTGACTCGCCATCTATGACGATGAAAGAGTTTTTGTTTTTTATTTGTATTATTTCGATAGGTAGTAATTAAAAGCTTTATATATATATATATATATATATATATATATATATATATATATATATATATTAGTGCTGTCAAAATTAGCGCGTTAACGCATTCGATTAATTTGAAATATTTAACGCGTTAAAAAAAAATAACGCAATTAACGCGGTTGCAGTTTTTTTTATTTCCAGTTGTGGCCTATGTGTGTTCAACGTGCAAAGAAATATGGATAAGACCAAGGAAGGACTTTTAGACGGAAAGTTTCAGTATAAAACTCTGCCGGATTACTCTTCAGTATGCCACAAGAAACATTACTCTTCATTTAGTCTGCCACAAGAAACAGCAACATTAAAATCATGAACTCAAATGTCATTGTTTAAAAAAACAAAAAAAACAATGACTGTAACAGTGCGTAAATCAGACCTTTCTGTAACGCTAACGTTAATAAGCTTAAACGAAAATGACGAAATAATTGTGTAGCGGAGTATTTTTTGTACACAGTGCCGCGAACTGTCAATCACTCCTGTACGCGTGCATCACTGTCCTCCTCAGCTGCAGCAACTTGCGCTCTCTCTCTTCATCAAGCTTTAAAACAAAAAGGGAACAAAAAGATCATATTGTCTTTGTGCATAGGCTATAGATTAATTAGATAAATGAATATCTAAATTTGTGCCTTGCTGTCTACGGTATTTTTTTAGAACTTAGAAAAAAGATGCTGCAGCCAATGAACAGCCAGCGGGGGCTGCAGGACGACTCAACCTCCGCAGACAGTTTTTAATGTTTATCAGACAATAAATACTCAAGATTTTGCTTTAGTATAACTCACAATGAGTTTCACACACCTTCTCCGGCCACGTTGAGTTGTTGACACTTAACAGTGGGAAAAGCGACACATGCGCTATTCACTTGTATAACTTAAGGGTGAATGGGTAATGTAGTTTCTGCTCTGGGTGGGATGAATTAGGAAGCTTGCATTGTGAAGGGCGCTCTGAAAATCGTCAGTGCAGGTAAAAGATTAAAACCTCTATTAAAACAGATGTCCAAATGAGCGTACTGGTACGCTACAAGCACGTTCTGGGCGCATGGAGAGGTGGCGGTACGCTCAAGAGCTATATTTGGAAGTGGCGGTACTGAGTACCGGTGCATACCGGCCCACTTAAAGCACTGGCAATGACTATACTTTGGAATTTTTTTGCAGTCCACTTAGAATTCAACATGGAAATCATTTTTGTTTTTTATTGGCATTGATTGTTTTGAAATTCAAATGGTACTTACATGCCTGTGTTTTTATTTCTGTAATAAATATGGCTTTCAAGCCAACAGTTAATTTGGAGGATATTGATGGTTTATTGCAGGTATGTTGTTTACATGAGAAAATCTGTGTTACAAGTTAAACAAAAATTCCAATAAACAATCATATTTTGAATTTAAATAGTTTCTTTGTCTTGAGTTTACATTAATTATTTACATTTTGCATTTACATATCCAAAAAGTTTCAGTCTTTTAATTGCGATTAATCGCGATTAATTTTAAAAAATTGTGCGATTAATTAGTTAATTTTTTTTAATCGATTGACAGCACTAATATATATATATATATATATATATATATATATATATATATATATATATATATATATATATATATAGCAGTTTTGTTGAATGACACAAATGATCTGTCATGTCACATGCAACATGCATAGCACAACTAAACTTGTAACGTTACTGAAGTTCATGATGAATCGCTCGACGTCTATGGCTTTGCAAATGAGTAAGTCTTTCACATGGTTTATAAACACTGGTTGCACAAATAGGACATCGATAGAGGCTACCAACTTTGATGGGTTCGCCTTCGATGCATATGACACCCTTTTGTCTCACTGTAAGATGTGTCTGTCAACAATAATAAACTAAATATAAATAACTAGAGCGGCAAGATATAACACAAAGTAAATAAATTATGATCGTTTTGTAACAAGCTATCGTAACGAACATATCTGTGGTATATAAAGCAAAGATAAACGCATGAGTTTCACCACATTTTCTTTTCAGTTTAAAGGTGGTTGGCATCCAGCTTATTGGTACCGCCAATTATATAACGCCGTCTTCTGTTGTGGCATAATGATTAAAAGTTTAATGTTTATCGCTGATTGGCCAACATAGTAACACTCCTTTCACCAATGAGAAACATTTTGGCATGTGTTACGTTTTTACCTTGTAATAATCACAGCAGAACAAACGAGAGCGGACACTAGCTTCACTTCACTTGTTTTCTCTTTATTCTTCTCTTACGTTTACAAACAAACGTTCATTCCCATGTGAGCTACATCGCCCTCTACAGGTTAAACCATAACTCAATACACAACAGCATGCCCATTTCCCCAGGCAACGTTTTCAGGATTTCTCAGAGGGCAGGCTACAAGTATAACTCATTTGAAGAAAAAAAGATTAATGAAAAATCCGCTGTTATGTTTGTACTGGCTACTGTATACAGGCCACCAGGGCACCATACAGACTTTATTAAAGAGTTTGGTGAACAACATTATTTTAGTCTTAGTAAAAAAAGATAACTTGATGTTATTCTGAAGTTTACTCTCCTTAAACCGTCTGTCCCTCTCTTCAGAAGAACACCTCCTCCTCATCCTCACACAGGTCTGTGACTCCTCACACAAACAGCTTCTGTGTCTTTAACTCTCAGCGCGAGGACAATGAAGACAGGAGCTCGACAAGAAATATTACATGTAAAACATACTTTTAACAGTAACCACTTCAACAGCCTCAAAATAATTATGCTAGTCTTTACTACACAATGCCGTTTCCTTTAGGAGACAAACATACATTCAGTTTAACCGCAAAAAAAAAAAAGACAAATTCACATGAGCGTAACCGTGACCATAACCGTCTGTTAACGCCTCAAAAAGTACAGATAATGTAAAATCTTATGTAAATATAAAATTACGTTATATTAAAAGTACATCCTCCGTTCAGTACCGTTACATGAGGCAGTTAAGACCTCCGTGTCTGAGGCGAAAACCGCTTCCGTTTTTTATATATATATATATATATATATATATATATATATATATATAACGTTAAGCTCCTTTGTTTCCGCCTTTCATACAACCGGGTAAACAATAAAAGATAACTTTACATTTTGAATATTTACTTACCATAGTCTTTCACTCGCTTCTCGCTTCTATCACGCTGAGAAAATGGCTTAAAATAGATTAATTTTTTTAATCTAGATTAATCTCACTGTGATCTTGAAATTGATCTAGATTAAAATGGCTCATTTGAATTCTGCTGAAGGCATTCAAAATATGTGTTACCCAAATAAAATTGACAAACAGTAAGTCTTTGAGAAGGGGTTTATCAAGCTAGGTGGTGCATTAGAAAAGGGGCTCATCTCCTGTTTCCAAAATGTATCAAAAAATGCTTGAAAAAGCTGTAAACTAATTCCACATTGCACAAGGTGCAAACAACATTACTCCTGTTTCACACCAATGTTTAAGTTTTTTTTTTTTTCAAGTTTGTTGGTGTCAAGGTACAGAAACCAAATAATAGCACTGGATAGTCTTCAATGTAAAAATGAAATATACAATCAAACCTACATTTATTCAGACACCTTCAACATTTCTCACATTGTTACGGTTTTGCTATATATATCAAAAATTATATCTGATAGTGAGTGATTTTCATTTTCTTGGATTAACATTACAGCAGCCAGTGGCTAAATTAGGCGCGGTCCCTTTAAGAGACCATGAACGCATCCAATATAATACACACATCCCATTTTTTTCCTCAACTGATTACTTTCACTTAAGAAATAACTGACAGTTTTTTCGAGCATAATTTCCAAGGTGGATATTTTGACATATTTTGTATGTATTTGTCGGCACAAGAGCAAAAATAAGCAAATTCGACGTTCTAGTGTTTTGAGACGCCTTTCTCTGCATGAGCCCTGAACACCAGAACACCGCGAGTACTGAATTGTGCTCTTTCACATCTTTTTGTTTGTTCAAACTGCGATTTGCATTTGTTCGTTCGGGTGCAGGAGGAACTTCGAGGTGAACTTCGCAGAAGAGAGCTCGGTTCAGTGTCGCTGTCCGTGATACGCGGCTCTCTCTCTCGTGCTCACCCTAAGGCACGCGCTACTCTGTTCAGCTTTTCGGCGTCTAGTTTTTGGATGCTTTAATGTTTAAATCGACAAGCGGTACGGCTTAACAACACGTGAGAAAGATAAGCTTTCGTGACGATGCGCAGCAGTGGCCCGTCAACTGTCCTGAGCATCTTTTTAGGCTGTCCTCAGCGAGTCAGTTATATAAAATATCAAGGTAGCAAACAGTCATTGAAACTATGCTGAATCAACATCCCGTTGTCAACATTAAGTCATTGAATCAACATCGAACTCTGATGTTGATTCAACATCATTTTGCACCCTGATTTAATATTGAAACAATGTTGAAATTCTGTCCATAGATCAACGGAATTTCAATGGTATTTCAATTATCAGGAATATTGGAACAATGTTGAAATTTCAACTGAACTAAGGATCAACGTGATTTCAATGGAATTTCAATCGTTTTTAAATGTTAGTTTTAAATGTAATGCCATAAATTAATTGCCTGCTTTATCTAAACATTTAAAATCTTGTATAAAACACAGAACACACCACACTATTTAAAATCTAATTCCTGTTTATTAGCCTCTCTACTCTTTATTTACACTTCATTGTCATCTGATGCCTGCATAAGTTGTCGTCCATTCCCTCCTGCCCCAGTCTGGCGCATAGCGCAGCCACTTTTGGGTGAAAATTGGGTGATGGTAGCTGTCCCCATCTGCTGACTAAGAGCATCTAAAACAGAAGATAAAATCACAATGCAAAACAAATATAGCATTTAAGTTAAACAGAACATATATTTGAACAAATTCAGTAGCCTAGGCCTATGATTTTTCAATGATCGGATAAGGCAATAAGTCCTCGTGTTGTAGGCTAGATCATATTTCCCCTATATTCAAAGCACTTTTCAAAACTGCCTGTTCATGGATGTATTCGAATTAAAGGGAGGCAAAAAGGATTAGCTTGCAGTGACCTCTTTCATAAGGAAAATGTATGAGGCCAATTGACTCAAAAATGTTTATGTTTATTATTTCATTGGTTCAGAAGTAGTTGTTAACTCCACAAATTTAATATAAATAACTGGATACTAATTAAATAGTTAATGTAGATTAGAGTTACCATAGACAAAAGGTGTTTTGACAAAATAATCATAGACAAAAACTGTTGCATTCAGTTTTTGATGAGGTTTTGGGCTGGAAAACCAATTGCAAGTGGTGCAAGTTGTTTGCAGAAATAAAATAAAATTAAATCAAAAATGTTGTTTTGCTTACTTGGTGTGCAATAGTGATCTGTAAAAGAACAGAAAAGACAAAAATCTCTGTTAAAAACAGCAATTAAAATTCACAATCATACAGTGTGACTTTACTTTATACATATGTACTCAGGTAACCAATCTGTTATTAAAAATATAAAAACAAAGAATATAAACAACATAATATACAAATTAAATATACAGTAGTTTATTCTTTTCAGCTACAGTTGATGTAATAGTAGCATTCAAGAAATAAACGTAAAATATAAAAAACGAAATACACTTTAATGTAGGCCAATAAAATATACAATTCTCATTAAAGCTAATGAATTACGCCCCATTAACTGGACTCCCCCGGCTCCTCAGATCACCATAAATGTTAAAGGGATTTTAATGCTAAAATATGCTATTTTTTTATGCTGCACTTTCCTCCTATAGTGAATATCAAGCTACAATATATCTGTTTGTCAGCTCAAATGTTTCAGTGGTAGAACTTTTGCCTAGCGTGTCAGAGGTCCGGGTTTGGGTATTAAAATGAAGTACAATAGTTGTGCAAGTACAATGCTGTATCACTTGCGAAGCAAACATCCAAAAGCAAATGAAAGCCGATGAGTACAACTGATGAGTAGTTTACACTTTATAGATTAGGGGGTGCAGAAAGCTTTGTAAATTATTTATAATGTTTATTGAGATAATAGTACAATGTTGACATTTCAATGATTTATAAGTGATTAATAATATATTAACTAGTAACTATTAACCATTAAGGATTTTGTTTGATTCAGTTGTTTACTGAAGGCCCTGACTGAAACCCCAGGGTACTCAGGGTACTTACTGTCTGACAGCAGGTTCACTCAGACTCTGCTCATCATCACTGAAGAGTCCAGGAACAAAATAAGCCATCTGACCACTGATCTATAATAGATCAGTGCATCTGACACAGAGACAACAATATTTACTCTGCAGTTCCAGGTTCATTAGAAGGAAACAAGATAGAGCAGAGGTAAAATGCAGATAAAAGACAGAATAATATATATAACAACAATAATAACATAAGTAATATACAAATTCTACTACTAATAATATAATCTTAAAATAACAGAATCTATATTTTTAATTTTAGGTTGAGTGTGACTTACGTTTTGATGTCAGGGACTTCTTAAAATTAGTTAAATATATTCTGAAAAAGGCATATTAATGTATTTCATGAGCTTCTTTCATGAGTATTTCATGAGCTTCTTTCATGAGTTCACCTGTATTTCTAAGTCAGTATATCCCTTCAGCCACATTTCTGAAGGGAGATAACGTTACTGACTTAGAAATACAGATTTACTGAAGAAGCTCATGAAATACATTAATATGCCTTTTTCAGAATATATTTCACCAATTTTCTTTTCAAAAATCTTGGAGTTTCACTTTGTTCTGTATAGTTTCTTTCTGTCCTCCTGATATCACAGAACAATTTGTATTAATATCTGTTTATCATGAAATATCAAAACTCATGTGAACTTGTTTTCAGCCGATTAACGTTACACTCTCAGTGTAAGTGACGTCATCGATTCAGTAAATCAGCCTTTTCCAAAAAAAAAAAAAAAAACACTGACAAATCACCAGCAAAACATTCACAGAGCCATCAAAATATCTCATACACACACGAAGATTTGATGAAAAGCACAGAGTTTCATCAACAAGAGCTCAAAATTAGCCTAAAGTTACCTGAAAACTGCTAATATGCTAACGGACTTTTTCGAAGACACTAAACCATTTCTATAAAATAAATTTAATTGAAACATGTCAATAACAAGTAGGAAACGTGTCAGAAACATTTGTATATCATATTTGTGTGATTTTAGCGCCTAAACGTACCTAAAACAGCGTAAACCGCAAGGAGAGACAGAAATTACTGCTTGCTAGTAACGGTTTTTGTGTTTACGCCCCGTTTCCATGGCAACTCTGCTCCCCGCTTGCGCAGAACTCATAGACAGTAAAAGAAACAGAACTCCAGAAACTCACCGCAAAAACTCACCGCACACACAGCATTCACACAAACAAACATCTCGAGTTAAAACATTACATTTATAATGTACAGCCTCATTCAATAATCACTCACCTTCTCATTCAAAGAGTTTTCTTTATTTTCATGACTATGAAAATTGTAGATTCACACTGAAGGCATCAAAACAATGAATTAACACATGTGGAATTATATATGGAATTATATACATAACAAAAAAGTGTGAAACAACTGAAAATATGTCATATTGTAGGTTCTTCAAAGTAGCCACCTTTTGCTTTGATTACTGCTTTGCACACTCTTGGCATTCTCTTGATGAGTTTCAAGAGGAAGTCACCTGAAATGGTCTTCCAACAGTCTTGAAGGTGTTCCCCGAGAGATGCTTAGCACTTGTTGGCCCTTTTGTCTTCTGACTGCAGTCCAGCTCACCCCTAAACCATCTCGATTGGGTTCAGGTCCGGTGACTGTGGGGGACAGGTCATCTGGCGCAGCACCCCATCACTCTCCTTCTTGGTCAAATAGACCTTGATGCCTTCAGTGTGACTCTACAATTTTCATAGTAATGAAAATAAAGAAAACCCTTTGAATGAGAAGGTGTGTCCAAACTTTTGGTCTGAACTATAAAATATATATATGTAATATGTATATAAATAAACATTCTTGAATCATTCTTGTGTCTTGTCTTGCCTCTCAACAACTTTTAAAGTATTGGCAGTAATTTAGTGACTCCATATGCTGATTCCAACTCTAACTTACCTGATAATGAGCTAATTCACCTTAAGGAAGTGAATCAATATACTGTATAATTCAAGAGACAATTCAAGACTTTTAAGGTTCTTCATTTTTTACAATTGTTTTAACATTGATATACATCCATTTTACAAAATTGATATTTCATTTATATTTTGTGTAAATTCATATTTAAAATTGTGACTCGAAGCACACTTAGTAATTTAACTCTGCTGCATTTGAATCAAAAATCACATTTAAAAACATGCTACTGAGATTAATATATTGATGCTATATACAAAGTAACGTGACTGCAAACTAAACCAACAGGATACTAGAACTGCGTTCCTGAAACTGCAGCCATCGCTATATTGGCCAGTACGGTAGGTGGCGCTGTCAGGAAAAACTAGGGTCCTAGAACTGCGGCCCAGATCTGCGGTCCTGAATCTGCAGCCTCCGGTTGTGCAGGAACATACTATTGGCCAATCTCTTCAGCTGCCCACAGACTGTATAAAAACACACAGCGTGCCTGTGGGTTCATATCGAACATTATAAGCAAGCTTACCTGTACGCTTGTGCCAAGGGTCCAGAAACGAGCTGTGTCCGGTGCAGTACGTTGGGTATACCACCCGTTGATCTCCCGGTCAACCAAAAATCGATGGATTTTCAATCATATTTCCCGGTCAACTATATTTCGATGCATTTTCAATCATATTTCCTGGTCAACTATATTTCGATGCATTTTCAATCATATTTCCCGGTCAACTATATTTCGATGCATTTTCTATCATATCCCGGTCAACTATATTTCAATGACTTTTCAACAACCTCATCGTTTCTCTGTCCACTATAAATCAATTACTTTTCAACACATTCAGGGATCACCCGTTAACCAAATATCAATGCTTAATCAATCATAAAGATAACTATAGATCAATGTTGTTCCAATATTGTTGCCATCAACATTAATAACATCAGGTTTTCATCGATATGATAATGGTGATTCAACATTTATTTTGCATTGAAATTTCAATATCAACCATAATGATGATTCAGATGGAAAAACAATGTTTATTCAATGTTGGCTTGCTGTCTTTAAGTCATCAGCTTGCTTAGTATAGACCAGAGATGTATAAAGTACTAGAGAACCATACTTGAGTAAAAGTACAAGTGCTCTATCAAAAAAGTGACTTGAGTAGAAGTAGAAGTGCTCTTTAAACACCACACTTAAGTAGAAGTACTAAAGTATTCAACATTTTTTGTACTTAAGTATTGCAAGTAGTCTATTTTAAAATTTACTACTCAAGTACTGAAAGTAAAAGTAGAAGTATTGTGTTATGTAGCTATTAAAAAAGTAGTCAAAAGTTTGAACATATTGTTTTTACTATTTCAAATGATTAACCTAAAGGACAATCACAATTCCTTTGACTGTAACTTCTTGTAAACAAAAAAAACGGTTACTAGGGTTAGTTAGCCCAATTTGCAAAATGATGTCATTAATAACTTACCCTCATGTTGTTTCAAACCCGTAAGATATCAGAGGGTCATTTAGAATTTTTTGAAGCATCGAAAATACATTTTGGTCCAAAAATAGCAAAAACTAGACTTTATTCAGCATTGTCTTCTCTTCCGTGTCTGTTGTAAGACAGTTAAAAACAAAGCAGTTTGTGATATCTGATTCGCGAACGAATCATTCGATGTAACCGGATCTTTTTTAAACAGTCCACCAAATCGAACTGAATCGTTTTAAACAGTTCGCGTCTCCAATACGCATTAATCCACAAATGACTTAAGCTGTTAACTTGTTTAATGTGTCTGACACTCCCTCTGAGTTAAAACAAACCAATATCCCGGAGTAATTCATTGACTCAAACAGTACACTGACTGAACTGATGTGAAGAGAGAACTGAAGATGAACACTGAGCCGAGCCAGATAATGACTCGTTCACGAGTCAAGAACCGTTTCTGTCCGATTCGTGAACCGAGGAGCTGATGATACTGCGCATGTGTGATTTAGTGTGAAGCAAACCGACACACAGAGCGTCTGGAACCGAACTGATTCTTTTGGTGATTGATTCTGAACTGATTCTGTGTTAATGTTATGAGCCCATGTGTAGTCAACGCCAATGACGCCATTGCATCGAGCGCAAAAGAATCGGTGAACTGTTTTCTTCAACTGGTTTATTGAATCGAACTGTCAGAAAGAACTAACGTTACTGGTCATCCGAAAACCGATGCAACCGGTTCTTGACTCGTGAACGAGTCATTATCTGGCTCGGCTCGGTGTTCATCACTCTCTTCACAGCAGTTCAGTCAGCACGCGCAGTCTCGCTTGATTCGCTCAATGATGTGGCAGCTTCATCAAACCTGCCATCTACAGTTCTGGCAGTGGTTTGTAATGGAATGATTCGTAACATTATTATAATTGTAACGAGTAACGATGCAGCACATAAAAAAAAATATCGGAGTAAAAGTATTAAACTCAGCGAAAATATGTACCGAAGTAAAAGTGGAAGTAGGAGAAAAAAATAATACTCTAGTAAAGTACAGATACCGCCTTTTAGTACTTAAGTACAGTAGTGAAGTAGTTCTACTTCGTTACTATACATCTCTGGTATAGACCCAGCTCCCAACCCAACTTTGAGAATAGATTAACGGCGATATTTATCGCCCAATAAGAGTCTCGCGTTAACGCAGCACGTTACCCTGACAGCAAGCAGTTTCGGCCCAGATCCAGCCCACCTCTGGCCCGCATGGATTTCATGTGGGCCAGATGTGGGCCGGATCTGGGCCAACACTATGTTGCTGTCTGGGTAACGGCGATATATATATATACTGAGCACCATATGGATGAGAGTGATGGTTATGTGGAAGTCCGGGTTTTGAGAACAGGAAGTGACCTTTCCAAAACCGGAACTGTCACAGTAAGGTCTCGAAAAACTGAGCCTGTTTCTGCCGAAGGTATGTATCAGACAGATTGTCTCTGTCAGTTCCTAGTATTACATGTGCAGACACATTCAGGTAGAAGTACTGTAAACATGTTCGGTTGATATAATTTGTTAAGATTGTCTAACTTGTATTTCAAGAAATCTACACCTTGAGACAGTGATATGTTGCCGCAGGCCCCGCAGGCTTCAACATTAGACAGAACCAGAACAGGAGCACATGATACTGACAAGATGTAAACACTGATTAGGTCTTGAGTGCCTCTATCTAACATACTCTACAAATACCAATGTTTTACAAACATCCACATATACAGTTTATTGAACACACGTGTCTTGTCTTGACACAAGTTAGTTGTTAAGTCAGACGATCAACTGTCTGGTTCACATTGTAGCTCACTCTGCCCAGGAACAGTCCAGTTGTGTTTAACCACAGTTCATTTTTATTCATCGAGTCAGTGAATTTAAATCAGTGTCACCAAAATAATAGGACTGCGTGTAACTAAGTGGCAGCTCATTCAAACAATGGCACACACAAAAAAAAAAAGATTAAAAAAAAAATCCTTGTGGACAATTTCAATTTGTTCACTAAAAAATAAACATTATTTGTGAAGGTTAAAACTAATCTTAAAATGTAATCAATTTAAAGTTGATTAAAACTAGTAAAACAAAATACAAAGTGGCAAAATACATTTTATTCCATTTTTATTATTATTTTACTAATAATAATTTAATTTATTAGACAGTAACAAAACTAAATGCATAACAAGATGCCATCACAGTGACAATTATACATTAATCAGAACTGTCGAGTATAACACAAGAAAGTTACACACTTATTTCCATTGTGGTCACTGTTAATATATTCATTTTTACTAAGATAACATCTTTCAAAGTGCAGTAATGCATTATGCCATTTCTGCTACAAATTTCAATGCATTTAATGACTGAGGAAATAGAAGTAAACTCCCCTACTGTATATGATAATTATAACTGAACTAATCATCTGTAAAGCAGAAATATAAATATTTTCTCCATTAAATTACTAATATTATGTAAACTTTTAACACAGCTGGTGTGGACTATGTTGGAATCAGTAAGAAGCTACAATCTACATCAACGACTCCATCTCAGATTGTGAGTGATCTTACACTAAACCTTAAAAGGGCTAAATCAAGTATAAAAGTGTAATCTTATTGACACAAACAGTAAGACTGGTTAAAAAGATTTGGGTTTGAATGTAAGACTTGTTTTTTTTTTTTTTTGCTTTTAGTGCCCAAGGTGCAATTCCGAGATCCTACGTACACAGTTAATGAGAATGATGGACAGATTTCTGCTCTTGTGTACCGGAGTGGAGACCTGAGCTACGGATCCAGTGTGCGGTGTTACAGCCGTCAAGGCTCGGCCCAAGTCATGATGGACTTCAACGAGAGGCCAAACACAGACGTCTCCACCATTGTCTTTTTACCAGGTATTATTTTGGTCGTATTATTATTATGAGTTTTTATCTCAATAAAAGACATTTTTTTCTGAAGGAAGTCCATTTATTTTTTCTAAGTAAATGTTTCCCAATTTGAAGCGTAGACAGTTTTATGCATATTGAACAACGGCTCCCTATTGATTGCTTGTGTAGGAGAGGGGGAGAAGCCTTGTGTCCTCATCCTCGTGGATGACACCGAACATGAGGAAGACGAGGAGCTGAGTTTGGTGCTGGGAAGCCCCAGGAGTGAGTCTCCATTTGGGGCCTCTATAGGGGCTCAGAATGAGACACTCATCAAGATAAAGGATGATGCTGACAGTAAGACATTTATCTCCCACTTTTTCACATTTCTGTACCTGTGTGTGTTCACTTGCCATTGCTGTTATCTGTCAGAGTCCTAGAAAGTACATTTTTAATTGGCCTAAGATCAGAAAAAAGGTTGATATTAAAGGTGTATAGATGATGAAGAGGAAAAACTTAAAAGTGCTTTACAAAATAGTATGATCTGGACTAGAAGGTACACAACTCTTTTTTTGATCATCAGTCTGTGTAAGGTGATTGGACGATAGTGATATTTTGGTGCTGACATGCATCTCTCCCTTGCCATGATCCTCTTTCCCCAGAGGCCATTATCAGGTTTGGAGCAACCAAGTTCAGTGTCAGTGAACCCAGTGAGTCTGGGCAAATCTCAGTGGTGAGGATCCTGGTCCAGAGGACAGGAGACACATCTAAAGTGTCTGTGGTGCGGGTCCACACAAAGGATGGCTCAGCTTCCTCTGGAGAAGATTACCTTCCCATCTCTGAAGGTGGGTTCAAACACAACTTCATAGCATGGTTTTGTTAGACAGCTAAGGACATTCCCAGAGCATATTTTACACTATAATCATCACTTTTAACTGTTGCTCAAAGAATTAGCTCATTTTAGGACCATTTATTATTATTATTTTTATTATTATTATTATTTGTGATTATTTTCATACAATAAAACATTTCCCATCGGCATTCAAAGTATTGTTATACAAAAGAATAAGAGTAAGTAGATAGACAAGAATATATTCAAAAGAATAAGATAGATTGAAAATATAATTTTCATTACTGTAACAAATGTTGCGAGTATTATTATCATAATTGTTTTTGTGTTATATTTAACTAATTTACGTTAATTTAAATATAAAAAATACTATGAATAGTTATTTACTTTCCATTTACTTTATGCAGATATACCTTTATGTATATTTGTATAATTGTTATTTTCATAATTTATGCTGATTTTAATAATAAAAAACAATTATTGTTATTATTTTTCTTTACTTTAATGCTGTTAAAAATTACTGCATTACGATAATGAGAATTAATTAATTATATATATATATTTATATATATATATATATGATAATGGCTTTAATTTTACAAAAATAATGTTACAATGTAAAAATCCTGATGGTCCTAAAATAAACATTTATTTCCTTTCTTTTTAATTTGGGAGAAAATCATAAGCTGGACATGTTTTTGTGAAATACACTTTTACATATGTGTGGTCCCTCATTGGTTATTTATCAGACTTATCACAAAAAGGCATTGTAATGTACAGTACATATAAAACATGACCAGAATCAAATATGAAAATGACCATTTCCCACCTGCAGATGTGGAGTTTAAAGAAGGAGAGACTGAGCACATTGTGGAAGTGGAAATTCTGTACGATGGTGTGCGAGAGATGAGAGAGGCCTTCACTGTCCACCTCAAACCTGATGAGAAGATGGTAGCAGAGATTCAGGTACTCCAAAATATGGGGATGGAGGAAGTATTTACTAAAAACCTGTTTGAGTATAATCTGGCTGTGCTGTATCAGTAGTGTTATACTGGTTTTTATCCAATTACCAATGAGAGATTCAGACTGTGTTCAGTATTGCTTATTTTCCAAATCTTCAGGTAACCAAAGCCATCATTTACATTGAAGAGACGAACAGTATGGCCGATGTGACCTTTCCTGCCGTGCCAGTAGTGGTGTCTCTGTTGCACTACGATGATACAAGCAGCACTAGAGAAATTCAGCCAGTCGCAGGATATCCTGTAGTCTGTGTCACGGTAGGTTCCCTACATAGAGTTCTGTTCCTGTGGCTGAGGGGTAGAGCATTGCCTTAGCAGCGCAAAAGGTTGTGAGTTCAATTCCCAAGGGAACACACATACTGATAAAAATGTTTTTAATTTATAGCGTGAATGCACTGTAAGTCACTTTTGATAAAAGCGTCTGCTAAATGCATTAATGTAAATGTAAATAGAGAAAGAATGAGTGTAAATTGAGAATTTGGACACATTAAATGAACTTGCTTAACAAAAATAAAACAACACTAGATTGGAATGCATTTAAAAAAATAAACGAAATATAAAATAAACAATTTAAAAAATATATATTTTTATTAAATAAAGATATGTAAAACTGTTTATTTAAACCTTATATGATTTGTATTTATTAATTATATGAATTATCTATTTATTTATATATTTATTTTAGTCATGCAACCCCAAGTATCCTGACTTTGACCGGACGGGCTCCATCTGTGTTGCTGAGCACATCAATAACACCCTGACCCGGTACCGTTGGCTGGTCAGCGCCCCGACAGGACCTGACGGGGTGACCAGCCCCATGAAGGAAGTGGAATTTGACACCTTCTTCACTTCCTCCAAAACGATCACATTAGACTCAGTGTATTTCCAGGCGGGCTCGCGTGTGCAGTGTGCAGCCCGGGCTGTCAACTCTAATGGGGAAGAAGGCCTGGAGCTCACCAGCCCCATAGTCTCCATCAGCCAGGAAGAGGGTGAGTTAGGATTAACACTAATATAAGACTTCTTGGCACATAAATGAGATGAAAAGAAGAGTAGTTGGCTTTTTTTTCTTTTTTTCTTGGAGTGCTACATCATTTGATCCTGATAAGAATCCAAATCGTCTTCTTGCTATGCTATTTTTCAGGACTGTTATCATTTTCACAGTCACTTTATTTTTTTGCAGTAATCTGTAGGATAATATCTAAAAGCTTTTTTTCTCTCTCTCTTCAGTTTATACTTATAATGTAAAAGTTCTCTTGTACCAAACAAATAATTTTACTGTCATTTACACCCAATAATCTGATCCACTTATTTCCCAATTGATGTCTAGTGTTTTTTCAGTTTAAATATCCTATTTCACTCAGAAATTGGACTGTAAACATTGGTTCACGCTGACTTAACTGTGGTTTTCCTAATGATGTGGCTCCTTTTAACGGATGCTATTTTTATTTTGTCATCAGGAATGTGTCAGCCTCGTGTTGTTGGCACAGTTGGAGCTGAGCCTTTCTCTGCCAGGCTGCGCTACATTGGAGCAGAAGATCCAGACCACCCAAACCTCATTAAACTGACTGTTACCATGCCACATATTGATGGTCAGTGCAAATGCACACCAATTCTACCACAGTGAAAGGCAGATTTGGCTGCATAAAAACTATTAATTGTTAAACTGTTCACTTTTTGTGTCAAATCGGATGCATAAATAATTTTCCTCATTCCCTTGCTAGGAATGTTACCTGTAGTGTCCACTCGGGCACTCTCAAACTTTGAGCTGACCCTTAGTCCAGATGGCACACGTGTAGGAAACCATCGCTGCTCTAACCTGCTGGACTACACAGAGGTGCGGACGCGATACGGCTTCATCACAGACACCACCCGCAATCCAGATGCCATCGGTGGGACGCCACCCTACCAGTACAGCACTGCCCTCAGGGGCCAAAACACCCTACGATTCTACCGAAACCTGCACCTGGAGGCATGCTTGTGGGAGTTTGTGAGCTACTATGACATGTCTGAACTGCTCAGTGATTGTGGAGGGACCATTGGGACGGATGGACAGGTGAGAAAAGAAACGGAAACTATTTTTTTTATAATGACATAACAGCAAAGTTTACCAAATAGGAAAAATCATATAGTACAGTTGTTTTTAGTTTTAATAATGCTTAGAATGCAGCAAATCAGCAAATATGAATGATTTTTTAAGGCTCTTGTGACAACTGTCAGCTTGCATTACAGGAATAAATGGCACTTATGATCAAATAGAAAGATATTTTAAATTGAAAGAAATCACAACATTACCATTTTTACTGTATTTTTATCAAATAAATGCAGCCTTAGTGAGTTCTTTAAAAACATTGAAAATCTTACTGACACCAAGTTTTGAACAGAAGTACCTTTAAAACATTTTTTGCCCTTAAAAGGGGCTAACGTCCTTATTTTGTTTCAATGTCAGTATAGGAATTGATTCAATCGTTTTAAGGTTTAAACTCCTGCACTTGATATGTATATGGATTCCCAGCCTTTGCCAAATATACACAAAAGGAAAGACTTTTTTCACAGTTGTGTGAGATTACATGAATCCATTATACTGTAGCTGACTTTATGCAGCTCTAGTCCACCCTTTTAGCAGCTAACTTTTTGTCTTTCTCCCAGAAGTCAAAACTGACCTTTAGATCATAAAAAGCGTCTTGGTTTTTCTGTCTTCCCCTTTAAACAGCTAGCTAGAAGACTGTAACCCTTTAAACAAGCTTTAGACCATGGTTTACATGCCTGTTTGAGAGAGTAGTTTGTTTTCACCATGGACACATGCTGTGTTGGTTTAATCTGCTGTTAATGTGGACTAGTGTAATTAAACAGAGACTGATGGGTGCACAGGCCACATTCAACTTCAAGTTGATCAGTGAAGTTATCCAAAACATTTTTCTGGAGAGTTACCAGATAGCAGTTAAAGTCAAAGTCAGCAGTCATTTTTAGCACATTGCATGGCAATGGATAAAAACTTAAGTTAATTCAAGATTTTTGGATTTTTGGGAAACTATTAAAAGTTTTTAGGAATACCACTAAATTTAGTGATTCAATTCAATCCATTAATGATAATTGTTTAGGATAAACTGAGGGAATGCAGAGTTTAAAGCAAGAGCAACAGCACCATCTTCTGGTGAGACGTTTATATACTCATTCCAGATACATACAGTATGTTTAAATCTTTTTTTTTTTTTTTTACCCAATTAACAATTAAATTGGTAACCAAAGTATGTGTAATAATCATGAGGTTAAATATCAAGCTACTACTAAAGTATTGCCCTTTCTGTCTTGTGTAGGTGCTGAACCTGGTGCAGTCTTACGTGACCCTGCGTGTGCCCTTGCACGTGTCATATGTCTTCCACTCACCCGTCGGTGCTGGTGGTTGGCAGCACTTTGACCTGCAGTCTGAGCTGCGTCTCACTTTTGTTTACGATACTGCAATCTTGTGGAGAGATGGCATTGGTAGTCCACCGGAGGCTGAATTACAAGGCAAGACGGCATGTTTTTACTTATTAACTTATTATTATCTGAATGAATAACAGTTTAATAAATCTTGCAATATTTTTGGACTACTTTAAATAATTTTTACATAGTACTTACACCACTTTTCACAAGTTTGAGGTCAGTAAAAAAACAACAACAAAAAAAAACATTTTGTGGTGAACTTCTTATGTCGACAAAGGCTGCTTTTATTTGATCAGAAATACAGTACAAAAATAATATTATGAAATATTTTTTGCTGCTTTCTATTGTAATATATTTTAAAATGTAATTAATTTCTGTGATGGCAACACTGAATTGTCAGTCTTCAATGTCTTATGATCCTTAGAAATCCCTTTACTGTTAATTTTTTTTTTGATCAATTGAATGCATCCTTGTTAAGTAAAACTATTCATTTCTTAAACAATATTACTGACAATAGTGTCTATGAATTTTTTTTCATTTTGTGGATTTATTTTAGGTGCCCTCTATCCTACAAGCATGCGCATTAACGAACAAAGCCGTTTGGTCATC
This sequence comes from Carassius gibelio, assembly GCF_023724105.1. Taxonomy (NCBI): domain Eukaryota; kingdom Metazoa; phylum Chordata; class Actinopteri; order Cypriniformes; family Cyprinidae; genus Carassius; species Carassius gibelio. The sequence goes on along the minus strand of NC_068385.1, from coordinate 2,677,557 downwards.
AACTTCCGTACAGAAGCACGGTTTCGGGGACTCTTTTTAACTGCACATTCAGGTGTGTTATTAAACCTATTAAATGTACTAACTAGTAAGAGATAATGTACATCCAGTCGGTTGTTATTTCAGAATAAACCCCGACAGGGTGATCAGGACCCCGACGCAAATTGGAGGGGTCTTGTATCAGCCTGAAGGGGTTTATTTTGAGATAACTACCAGCTGGATCAGAATAAGACTCAGAATCAGAATGAGCTTTATTGCCAGGAATTTGTTTTCGTGATAGAAGCTCCGCAGTGCAACAGAATGACAGCAACAGAAAAAAAAAACACATAATAAAAGAATAAAAAATACAAAAAAAAAATAAGTAGGTAGGAATGACAATATACAAATTGAAAATTGTAGGCAGTTATGTATGTACAGGTAAATTATGTGCAAAGATTTAAGTGTACACTAAGTATGTGTGTTAGATAAATAAGTGTATGTGTATATAAATATAAAGTGTAGTGTGTTCCACAGTTATTATCAATTGTTCATAAGATGGATTGCCTGAGGGAAGAAATTGTTCCTGTGTCTGGTCGTTCTGGTGCTCAGTGCTCTGTAGCGTCGACCAGATGGCTACAGTTCAAAGAGGGAGTGTGCTGGATGTGAGGGGTCCAGAGTGATTTTAATGGCCCTTTTGCTCACTCTGGATAAATACAGTTCTAGAATAGAAGGGGGGGTTGTACCGATGATTCGCTCAACAGTCCGGACTACCCTCTGTAGTCTTCTGAGGTTAGATTTAGAAGCTGAGCTGAACCAGACAGTTACTGAAGTGCAGAGGATGGATTCAATGCAGTACAATGTTTACTGCATCGTCCACTGACCTGTTTGCTCTGTAGGCAAACTGAAGAGGATCCAGTAATGTCATTCAGGTGGGCCAGCACCAGTTTTTCAAATGACTTCATGACTACAGACGTTAAAGCCACAGGCCTGTAGTTATTAATCCTGTAATTCGTGGCTTGTTTACTGCAAACACATAGGAGCTTCATCACTGTGTCTGTCACACGACTCGGTTCCCCTTTCGGCTTGATCTAAGGGTAAAACTAAGGACATTATTAACTGTCTTTACATTTATTTTGAAAGATGAAGCTCACGATTATGGAAAGGGGTGTTACATGTCCGACAAGTGCTTGCAGTTTTCGGCCAATCACAATGCACTAGATTAATTATGCATAAATTTAATGTGTGCAAAAAATAAAATAAACGTATAACGTATTTTGCTAATGTTATTTTTAAATGTATTAATAACGCTAATTATAATGCTCTGACATTTTTATATTATTAATTAAATATGTATTATTTATTATTATTATCATTTTTTTATTGAAACATTTTCTTATGAAATTTGCCCATTTTAAGCAATTTTTTTAATCAGTTATGTATTGTGGTCTTACTTGTGTTCAAAAAGAATAATAACATTTGTGTCCACACAGCCTCCCCCATGACTTCCACGGTCATCTGTGCGGACCATCCCGGGCTGACCTTTAACCTTAGCTTGGTGAGGAGTGAGCCGACATACAACCAGCCAATCCAGCAGTGGACCTTCATCTCTGACTTTGCTGTAAGTATTTAGGGGGTCTGACGGTGCGATTTGTCTTTGTTCAAAACAAAATCTGCTCTGAATATCTGACCCTGGACCACAAACCCCCTCCAGAGTCAGTTTTGTGAAATTGAGATTTATATATCATCTGAAAGCTGAATGAATAAGCTTTACATTGATCTATGGTTTGTTTGCAATCTGGAATCTGAGGGTGCAAAAAAAATCTAAATATTAAGAAAAGCGCCAAATTAAGTTCTTAGCTAAGCATATTACTAATCAAAATATCTTCATGGAACATTGATCTTTACTTAATATCCTAATGTTTTTTGGCATTAAAGAAAAATAATTTTGGCCCATGCAATGTATTTTTGGCTATTGCTACAAATATACCCCAGCGACTTGTTTTGTTGTCACATTTGAAATTAAATTTTGTCATTATTGGGTACCTTTACTGTCTCTTCTGATTCAGTTAGTGTTGACTTTCCTGTAGGTGAGGGATTACTCAGGAATGTACACGATTAAACTGGTCCCCTGCACTGCTTCTCCCGATACTGAGTACAGCTTCCGTCCTGTGTGCCACCCCAGAGAGCCAATTACCTTTGATCTGGACATACGCTTCCAACAGGTCATTACTGAAGCACAAGCACTCAAGGGGTCACAGCAAAGGTTGAAAGCTCAGGGCTTTCCTATGTGTCTGTCAGGTACACTGTGAGTTACAGGAGTCATCTTACATACCTCTTTGCAAAGCCTGCATCACAGGTTTACAAAACAGTCCACTCTGAATCATGGAAAAACAGTTCAGTCTGGCATGATCATTCATCAAAAAAAATAAAAAATAAAAAAAAATAATAATATATATATATTATTATTATTATTGTTGTTTTTATTTATTAAACAGACCTACATGATAGTCCACTTCCAGGAACAGCATCTCTTTGGCTACGTGATAGACCACACATTTTACTCATGAAATTAAATCATGCAAATCTTATTATTCTAATTGTTTGGCAAAATAGTATCTTTAATCTGTTTTATATTGTAATATGTTTAAAATTTTAATTTATTCCTGTGATGCAAAGCTGAATTTTGCGCATCATTACTCCAGTGTCACATGATCCTTCGGGAATCTTCTAATATGCTGATTTGGTGCTTAAGAAACATTTCTTATTATCATCATTGTTGAAAACAGCAATGCTGCTTAATTCTGGAAATAGTTTTCAGGATTATTTGATTGATAGAAAGAACAGCATTTATTTGGAATATATATAATTTGTCATTACTATCACTTTTGTTCAATTTAATGCAATCTTGCTGAATACAAAATATTAATTTCTTAAAATGAATTAATACTGAACCCAAACATTTGAACAGTCGTTTTTTTTTTATTCGTTTTAATATTATAATTGATTATAAATTCTAAATCTTTTTTTTTACTTTAATGTTGACTGAATATATTTGTACTGCTACACTTGCAAACTAAATTGTAAAATTAAGATTATATAATAAATATTATTAATATAATACAATTTGCTAAATATGACCCCTTCAAAAGCTACTAAACCTAATTGTTAGCTTGAAGACAGATGAGAAAATCTAACATATACCAGTGTTATAAAAGTAATGTGTTTGTTGTTGATTTTAGGTGAGTGATCCAGTGTCCACAGAGTTCAGTCTTAACACACAGATGCTCCTGCTTTCAAAGAAAACTCTCTGGTTGTCAGACGGCTCCATGGGCTTTGGTCAGGAAAGTGATACAGCTTTCTCCAAGGGTAAAATGTTACAAACAGCGCTTCATTCTTATGTATTTTACTTCTGTGGCTTAGATAAATATTTGTAGTATTTGCAGTATGACACCTCTCCTTCTTTATGGTTGTTGCATTCTTTAGGAGATGTCATCTATGGCCGTGTTATGGTGGATCCTGTTCAGAATCTTGGAGACTCATTCATCTGTAACATTGAGAAGGTGTTCCTGTGCACAGGGGCAGATGGATACATCCCAAAATACAACCCTGACAACTTTGAGTATGGCTGCCTAGCTGATTCACCATCTCTTTTGTACCAATTCAAGATCATTGTAAGTGTGAACACGGTTTCATACTACCCAAACCAAAAATAAAAAGAGTTGCCATTTTAGATTAGATATCCAATATTACGGATTAAATTTTTTTTTGTCATTTTAACGTCTCGAGTTACTCATGCAACCATGGTTGTGCAAGAGAGAAATCTTGCTGTGTCCTCAAGCAGACATTTGGAGGACTGCCAACAGCAAGTGTGAGAGGGAACCTGCCAAACACATCACCAACTTAGTGCAACGCAGAGTACTTGGGAAAAAAGCCTACATCACAAGGGAGAGGCCAGCAGCGAGACTCGAATCGCAAGACACAGACACTTGTTCGTCATCCCCAGAGGAAAGGGACAAATGCTGAGCTTTCTCATTGGAAGTTCTCACGAGTGTATTAAGATCCTTGAGTGTGTGCGCTCCTCAGCAAGACACATCATGCATAGATCAGGTGTGTCCTCGGCTGTCAGAAACCACTGATGCGGACGCATTTCTAAAACGATCACATATCTTGATTTCTCTACAATGCCTTTACACGCTCTGTCAAACAATTGGCTCCTAAAGGCTTCAAAAGTTGGTGACGTGTTTGGCAGATGTCCTCTTATACTTCCGGGTTTCTGCCTGTAACATCAGGAGCTACGTGAGCCAGTTGTTTCACATGTGCTTTAGACCCCGGTCCTGCTGGCTGCAGTCCCCAAAGTGTCCCCTAAAAGGGGAACTATAATAACCCTGGTCTAAACAGTTGTAAAAATGTTTATTAATGTAAATTAAATTTAAAGTTTTCTTACATAAAAAAAATCATAATGACTAGCTAATATCCAGATCCAGCGGATTATCATTAGTATACTATTATAGTGTTTATTAATATTTAAAATTTTTCTTTTATATTTTACATTTTACATTGTAGTAATTTATTATATTTTTGCCATTTAAAATGTTAAAACCTTCTTTATGTCAAGTAGGTCCAGTTGTTTCTTTCTCCTTTTTTGCCTTTGTGCTGCACTCAGGATCATTAGACATTATTATGTCATTTTGAGCTCTCCTGCTTTTCAGGACAGAGCTCAGCCAGAAACTCAGGTGAGAACATTTGGCAGCATTGGTTTCAATGCTTTCCTCGCTGTAGATGATCCTCAGGCGCTGCCGCTTGTGAGGCAGCCGGGCTCTGATGGCTTTAGGCTGGACTCCACAGCTTTGTTTCAGGTAAGAGGAACATAACTGCTGCCATATTAAGAAACAATGCAATAATGTTCTGATACTAACACTATAACTCTATCCAGGTGTCGGCAGGCAGAGAGTGGTACATTCACACCATTTACACCGTCCGGTCCAGAGACTATGCTAACCGAGGCATCGGGAAAAGGAGCCTTGAATATCATTCTGTGACACATGGTCACTCGATTTCCAAAAGTTCAACTAACCGTGTTCCAGATTTGGCTCAGGATATTGGCATAGACAATAACCGCGGCACAAATATGTTACACATAGCCCTTAACCGCAGTGCTCAGAAACATCCCAACCTTCACAAGGAATCCCAGGCAGAGGGGATCGTTCCTAGAGAACTGAATCAAAGGGACTCCAGTGACGATCAGCTTGTCGTGATCATAGAAATCTTGGTAGGTCTTCTCTTTACCATCCTCCTCGTCATTCTGGTGGCACGATCTAAGAATGTCACTGAGTCCCCAAAGGCCTCCAGCAGCACAGAGCCCATGATGATACAAGGCCTCCATATCAACAACAGCTCAGAGGTTTGATTTCCCAACAGTGGATGCTTTTATTTAAATCACTGTTTAGTTGTAAGTGCCTCTTGTTCATTTGCTCAGGCACGCAGACACATACAGTATTGACTCGGAGTGGTTAAGTTCTACATCTCCTCTGGATTTTGTCGGTCCGAGAGTGTACTTGAATTTCAGAAGCACTTCTGCCATCACTGCTTTAATAACTGAAATCTGAATCTTTTGCAGAGAGAATCAGTTGTACTACTGTTACTACTGTTACTACTGTTTGATGGCATTGATATCCATCCAAAGTTTTATTTTATATCCAAAGGTGCAAGATGAAAGAACGGTATAATGGGAAAGAAGTCACAGGTCATTTTTATTGGCTCATCATTATGGTTGATATTAAGGTTGAACAAATCAAAGTGTAGTCTATACTGGGTGGGTGATCCATCCATTATCCATCATTTTTGTATGTGTTTTTTTCATCACTATTGTTTCTACTTTACAAATTAAATGTACTGTGATACAATAACTTCAATAACATTAACTAGGATTTTTGATTCGATCAAGCTTCCGTAAGAATGAAATTGTTTCAGTATTGGCTAAAGAAAAGCACATTAGTATTATTTTTCGGTATTTTATGTATTTATGGTCACAATCAAGTTTGCATGGTTTCCTTTTTCTTTATCTACACTTACTGTGTAAAAAATGTATTATAGTGAGTTATAAGTCAGATAAAAGGATCAAATGATTTTTGCCATGTAAAATTTTATTGGCACTTCACAATCAACGGTTGCTTGATTTTTTCAGCGACTTTTGTACCTGAATGCAATGCTGATTAGCATGATATCAAACAACATGAATGAGATAAAAGTGAGTTTTTCTTTGAGATGCCTCAACATAAAACAAACTACTGATTTATTTGTTAAACAAAGCGACCGTTGCATTTTCTTCTTATTATTATTGTTATTATATAATTCAGTGCATGACATAAGAGCTATACATTTCCTATAAACGAACAGAATTATTCGGAACGATTCAGAACGGTACACGCTATTTTATTATCAAATACGGGATGATTCCCTATTTTAAGGGACGGGTGGGGCAACCCTACCCAGCGGAGACTCTGGGTTCATGCTGTAAGGTAAACTCACACAACGATGATTTCCATGTGAACACCGTATTTACTGCCTTAATCTGGCCACGACGAAACTTTAATGGTGCATATTGCTGGAGATGGAGGTCAGATGGAGTTAAAAAGGCTAGCAAGAATAAACTTTTTTCATAACCAAATCAACAGCTAAAATACCTTTGTCGTTCTCTTAAAATATCTAAATGTTTGTTTACTTTGCCATCGTTTAATGTAACTTCCATAAAACTAACATTGCTTATTTGGAATTTTTCCTTAGACGAGCTGACAGGAAGCCCAGTGTCCATTTTCGCATCTGCAGCTGTCATTTTGCTGCAGGGAAAAAAATGTCCCTGTTTTGTTTTAAACCTTTTTATCCACAAACGATGTTCCCACTGGACAAATGTTGGAAGTTCATTCATACTCCCTGACACAGGATAGCGCAGATGTGCCTAAAAATGTTCAACCACCCATTGTAGCAACAATGCCATCTTTCCCTGTAGAGACCTGTTGTGTGAATTATCAGTTTTTGCAATTAGTATATAGTTTGTTTTCAGTTTACTTATTTTATTAAAATAAAGATGTTTACTACAACTCTTGCTGTACGGTTTCTGTGGCTCAGGGATTAGAGCATTTTGTTAACTGTGCAAAAGGTTGCAAGTTCAATTCCCAGAGAACACGCTGATATGTATAGCCTGAATTCATTGTAAGTCGCCTGTCTGACAAATAGCAAAAATTAAATGTTAAACTATTGTGTACTATTTGTATTCTATTGTTACTACACTCCAGTCAGCTCACAGTAATGTGATTGTGAGATAAAATTTACTACACTGGCTCTCACATTGGGGCTTGTGGATTACCAGGTAAAAATAGAGAAAATGTGAACAAAAGGAGTATAGATGGTTTATTTAGAGAACATATATGGTTTATTTACAATATATTACAATAAACATTTGTTGATGCTACTGGACAATTCTCTTTAAATTCAACATATGTAATTATAAATGACTATTATATAACATTTTTGGAATTTAACTGTGTTATGCTTGTTCAGAGATTGTTTGTATCTTAAATACATAGAACACTATTATAACTCCTCTTACAGTATCCCTGCCTAGTTTTACTTACCGAGACTCGATAAACCTTGTCCCTCATGCTGCCCCTTACAATACGGGTAAGTAAACTAGCATCTAAGATGCACTGTTTTACATGTCCAGATTTATAGTTGTCTCCTCGATCTATGGTTTTTCTATTGTGTAAGAAAAAGGACATAATAATGGATATTGATACAGCCATAGTATCATGAAATAAATAAATATATAAAATTCTCATGAAAAAGTGGATAAGTGCATACACAGCGCAGATCATATTGAGCGAGCGTGTTTTTTAAATAAAGTTTGAGTCAGCTTGATGATGACGTCGATCCGCGACCATGGTGTAGTCTACCGTTAGCATTTTATATCTGACGGCTTTATTTAGGCTTTAAAATTTATACATTTTGGAGTAATTTGTAAAGATTATCTTGATAGACAAAACCTGTAAGGGTCATAACTCTTTGTTGAACACAGAACTTATTGCGATTTTCCAAAAGTCTATGGGCAAAATGCATGGCTTTTCGATCGAGGGAACCCATGCGCCGCTAACTTCGGGTTGTCCTACAAAGTGACGTCATAACTTCGGCACTCTATTAAAGGGTAACTACACCCATGGTACACCCTCGACTTTACAGAAAACAAACCTAAAGTCGCGTATAATAAGCGGACTTGGCAACAATGCTCCTTACTCACTGCAGTGATTTTGACGGAACAAGATGGTTTTATACTGCCAAGGGCGTGGTGAGCTGGAAACTGCTTACATCACCTGCCCGCTCTCTCTCGTGAAGCCGTGAGGTGACTAAAACTGCAATTCATCGACTGGCCGCTTGAGGCTGGCTGCAAAAGGGAGTCAGTCCCATAGACTCTCCATGTTAAAATGCCCCACTTTACAGCAGAAAAAAAAAAACATGTTTACAGCCTGGTGCAAAAAGTTATTTTGGTCTAAATAGCTCATTTTGCCCTTCATGACAGCTGTGAAGGGGATGGATTTTTTTATAACTCATCCGTTTAAATTATATTAAGACTTAAAGTTCTGCATAATTAAGGGCGTGGCCACTTGGGTGACAGGTGGATTGCCACTGCTGACATTGCCATCGTCCTTGGTGGGCATGGCTTCAGCAACTAGCTCCCGCCTTTTTGCCCATTTTTGATTGTCCAGGAGAGTCACACGTTGACACGGTGCCAAGATGGCGATGGCCCGCTCTGCACATTTTAAGCATAGACAGTAAAAGAAATGGACACAGCGACCCCATTGGAGGAACCTGCCTGACAATTGTAAGACTTCTAATAGCTGTGCCAAGAGAAATCTGAATCACCCACCGAATCTTGCAGAGAAGGCAAGCGTGAACAGGAGCAAATTTTGTAAGTATTCTGATTAATCATCTCCCTTGACTTTATGCCTCCATGTCCCCCCGATAGCCTCATAGACAGTAAAAGATTACCTGCGAGCTTTTCCTCCTGTCCATACGCTATTTTCTCCACTGTGGGACAGAGAGTTGCAGGTTAAGACGGAATCGTTAGCCTATTTTTTTTACAAAAACTGCTTCTACGGGGCCATAACGTAAGATACAAGGTAATGGAGCTTTTTATACATTTTCGTGTTTCTTTAGAAATAATGAATGGACAAATGGAGTCTTTTAAACGCCTCAGATGTAAAGTTATTCGCTATCAAAGTGACGCCAAAATGAATGGGAGTCAATGGAATGCTAACAGCAGGTGGCGGTCCACTAGCCAATGGCTGTGCTCAGGAGTGCTTCAATAAAATCTGAAACCCTTCCCTCCTGACTTTAAGCTTCAAAAACAGACTTCAGGAATCTACGGGTGACATCACAGACACTACGTCCATGTTTTTATACAGTCTATTGTTTTTACACCATATATTGTAGAATTAAAACATTTTATACTCAAATGTCAAAAAAGTTATTCGAATCAATGAACAGCACTAATAAAGCCCCATTCTTACAGATCATTCAAGGGATAGTTGACCCAAAAATGAAAATTATGTCATTAATAAGCTGTTCGAATCGAATGATTCGTTCGCAAACCGGATATGAAAAAGTGCTTTGTTTTGAACTGTCCTACAACAGACACGGAAGAGAAGACAATGCTGAATAAAGTCGTAGTTTTTGCTATTTTTGGACCAAAATGTTTTTACGATGCTTCAAAAAATTCTAACTGGCCCTCTGATGTCACATGGACTACTTTGATTATGTTTTTCTTACCTTTCTGGACATGGACAGTATACTTTACACACAGCTTCAATGCCGGGACTAAGAGCACTCGGACTAAATCCAAAATATCTTAAACTGTGTTCCAAAAATAAACAGAGGTCTTATGGGTTTGGAACAACATGAGGGTAAGTTATTAATTACATAATTTAGCAAATTGTGTGAACTAACCCTTTAACTAAAAAAAAAGTTGGTTTAGGGTTTAGTTACTCTTTAATCTCAGATTCATAAATCTCATATATTATGCCCATAGCTATATAATTCTGTTTAAAAAAAAGAAAAAAAAGAAAGGCATACACATGACACATGTCTGCCTGGAAGTTAACATTAACATGCGTGCAGGAATGTGGCTGGCACGTTTTACTCCCATTTGACAAACAAAAGGGAAGATTCTTCCTGTCTTGTCTGTATTCAGAGTGGAACTGAAAACAAAATTCCAACCTGACGTGCTTTACCAGTTTCCTGTGTGCTTAACGCAGATATGTGCAGGATGTGACATTTTTTTGCTCAATGAATCAAAAGTTAAGAAGTTAAATTATTTGTTAACAGTACTTTCTTTAAGGCTGCTACACATATTAAGGTTTCAAAATAGGTGTATGAAGTAGTTAATAATTTGGGATGCATGTGTCACGGGTTGACGAGAGACAGGCGGAACAATTTTTTCCCAATGATGTTTTCGGTCGGAAGGGTTCCGGTGTGACACCCGGCTGGTTCCGGTTTCCCCGTGAGTTATATTCAGACGCCCGGGTCAACGCATCTATCGACAGGTGTGCAATCGCTCATTGTCAGGTGATGTCACACTCGTGGAACACGAAATGCATTATGGGTATAGCCGCCATTTGTAAGGTATCAATGCTAGTGTGTTCCATTCATAGACAGTAAAAGAAATGGACACAGCGACCCCATTGGAACTCAATTGAGACAAGTGAAGCCCATTTTTAGCCTTTTTTTAGCACTTCCGTTTCTGATGCGCAGACTCAAACGAAGCTTGACGACGTCAGCAACCTGTCTGGCAGATGTAAATCTTCTAGTAGCTGTGCGTGCAAACTGCCATCGTTAATCTTGCAGAGACGGCGAGCTTGAGTGAGGAGTTCTTTGGCATGAGTGAGCAGGAGTAAGTATTCTGATTAATTATTTTGAAAAGTATTTTAAAATGTAACGCCAGTACGCCATATTAAGTTAATTACCTGCGAGCTTCTCCTCCTGTCTGTACGGTAATGCAGAGTGGTTATGACGCAATCGTTAGCCTATTTTTACAAAAACTGTTTCTACGGGGCCATAATGTAACATAGAAGGTAATGGAGCCCCTTATACATTATCATGTATCTTTAAAAATAAATAATTAACAAACGGAGTCTTTAAACACCTCAGATGTAAAGTTATTCGCTGTCAAAGTGACGCCAAAATGAATGGTAGTCAATGGGAATGCTAACGCAAGTGAAGTTCTGCTAAAAGATGGCAGCGCGCGGCCGACTTCAACTTCCGGTCGACTTCCTTGCCGCCTGGTTCTTTTGGGAGGATTGTGTTGGTCTTAAATGTGGTAAAATGGTACGTTCTTGTTGTGTGATTGGCTGCATATCTAGTCTCATGACAGAACGGGTCACGAAGCTCAGATGTTGAAATTAATGCAAGCGGCATGCGCTTCAGTCTATGTAGTAAACAAACCCGCTCGTCTCTGCCATTCATTCACACAGAGACGCGCAGAACACGGATTCATATTTCAAACAACTTTTGCGGCTTAACATTTACAGATACTGGTCCATATCGAGATTTGATCTGATTAATTTATGCTAACTTTGACAAATTCCATGACTGTCCATATTAAAATGTAAGTTTCATTTTCATGACTGGATTTTGAGATTCTGTCCTCGTTTTCTGCTTCGCGGAAATCATAGCACTGAACCGGGTTTGAACAGGACCTCGGTACTACCGGTAGCCTACTTAAAGAAACCTGGTACCGTCACATTTAAAATTTTCTAGTACCGACTTGGTACCGAAGTACCGGGTCTTTTGACAACACTATACCATAAACAAGATAATTTACAATGTCTAAGTATGAGGATGAAGGTAGCAATGCGGGGTCAGCACTCCAACTTAATGCAGTCAGCTCATATGGATCTATGTTATGAATGGATGACAATTTCTCCATATATCGGTCCCTGGCATCTTTATTGAATTTATCTCGGTACGGCCTTTTCTCAATCTTCTTTTGCTTCTCCAGGTTTGCGAGTTATATTTACTTATTATCTTTATAATTATCTAAGTAGTTATATTAGTTATTTATTCTATTATTTACTTCTATTCTTGTAATCGTGGTTGTTTCAGTCAATAGCGATACCTCATAAATGGCGCCGTGGTGACGTCACACACAACAAAACCATGTGTCTGACAAAGAGCGATTAGAAGGTGCCGATTGGGACAGGTAGCGGGAATGCGGCTTATAAAAGTACTTCGGGGTAAAGGATGAAAATGAGCTCCTGATTTTTTACTTTTAAATGTTGTTTTGAGACAAGACAGACGATCAGTTTTTATTAAATTATATAAATTAAGACCTTCTGCAACATATTAACTACACAAGAACATTGAAAAATCTGCAGAAGACAAATAGCAGACAAGCGACTGACAGAAGGCTTAATGGTCCCACAACTACCACGGGAGAGAGTAAAATAGGAACTCCAAGTGAGTACACAAAATATCTACAATCAACAATCAACCACCTTTGTTTTGCAGAAAGATTTGCCCAAAACTGTGATTTAATTAAGCTACAATATAAGGGCTAACTCCAGTAGATATTGGCATTCATAAAACAAAAACAACAACAACAAACCGCAAGCAACTGTCAGAATATTTGAAAAATGACAGAATCAATCCCTATAAACCCCTTAATCGCCTACGTAACTGTGACGTCACCGCTCTAGCTGGAGGCAAAACATAAGGCAGAACTCATTGCAGGTGCGCTAAAAGTTTGAGGTTTTGACTTTAAAATGTCTTCTTGTTGGGTTTTTGGCTGCCAGAATAGAAGGAACAGCATTTTTGTTTCAAAACTAAAGTTTTACCGGATCCCGGCAGACATTCCTTCACAGAAATCAAGAAGACAATTGTGGTTGAATGCTATACGGCGTACAGACTGGACGGAGATGATCATAAATAATGCTCATGTTTGCAGTGCACACTTCATATCAGGTAAAATAATCTATGCATATGAACTGGTGTGTTGGTTTTATCTAGTAAATCAGCAAGTTTCTGTTTTATAGGTGATAAGTCGCCAACCTTAAGCACACTAGCTAGTTTAAATGTTAAACAAACATAAAGCAATAGATGTGTGTGCCATCCTTTGAATGGTCTCTTAAAATAATACACATTGCTAATCATAGGTAGCCCAGCGATAGGTTACATTAGAAAATAAGCCTTGACAAAATTCCCCATACCACCCAAAAGTAATTCATATGGCCGTATGGCATACAGGGTCAGGTAGCATGCTTCCATCCACAAGACAAAAAAAAAAAAAAAAGCTGTCACAGTCCCGCAGAGTCAGAGACTGTACATATTCACATGTATATGTATGTGTGTGTGTATTTGCAAAGACCTCTAACTAGCTTGCTCTTATCTGTTTTCTTTTTATTTATAATATTATTTAAAATCCCATGCTACGTGTACTGTGTTAACCTAACTGAGACTTGTTATAGCACTTATATATCATTGCTCTTTTTGTTGTTGTTGATTGCTTCCACTGTCTTCATCTGTAAGTCGCTTTGGATAAAAGCGTCTGCTAAATGAATAAATGTAATGTCTATAACATACCCATCTAAAACTACCAATGAGATCCTAAAGAAGATACATAAAGATAAGCTCCTGAAGGACAGTCCAGAAACCCTGTACTCAGACCTGTACAGCAATGGAGAGGTCAGTAACATCATATTCCACAAAGAAAACCCTGAAGCCTGGCACTCAGCAATCAGACATCATTACCCAACAGTCATCAGAAAGGGCATCAGTAATGGATGGAAGCTACAGATCAAGGAAGGGGATGAGTCAGATTGAGATGTCATGATAAAAGCCAACCTGTATAAAAATGGGACTGTAATGATTCAGGGCAAGCTGAAACAATTTGAAAAGGACTTCCTGCATATTAAAGAAAAAGCTCAGCTGAACAAGATCAGCCCTAATACACAAAAGTGTGCAGAAGAGCCTTTTATGTCCAGCCATCAGTCCAGAAACGACAGTGAGGAGATCTCCCTTCTACACCGCATCATCATGACATGAAGGAGAAGTTCAGGGAGATGGAGCTGGAGCTGGTGCAGCTGAGAGAGGAGATGCATGGAGCAGTGAAGGAGACGGATCCAACACAGAAAGAAGCGGATTACAGGAAAATAATAGAAATGCTTAAGAAAGAAACTCAAGAAATGAAAAAACAGGGAGAAGAGTACAGCAATCAGCTGTCTGTAATGAGGGAAGAGATGAGAAAGCTGAGAGAGTCCCACATAATAGAGCGGTGAGCTGTGGAGAAGCAGTCGACTCAGAGAGGAGACCAGCAGCCACAAAAAGAAGAATTGGCCATTCAAAACAGGAACATATGGAGGACACTTTGAAAATCTGTACAAAACAACTGAAACAAATCCTGCTCGAAATGAATTAAAAAACAAATTGGAAATCCTGTAAGAAAAGATTAAAGACAATCAGAACCCACTGGACTTCCCAATCACAGTAAATGAGCTTACAGATAGACTACATGTTTTAAAACCTATATTGGAATATTAAACGAAATGATAAAATACACCAACGACCAATTCAAAACCGCAATAATCAAATTATTCAACCTTGTTTTGAGAGTAGGATATTTCCCCGACACCTGGAACCAAGGCTTAATTACACCAATCTTTAAACAAGGAGACAAATATGAGGCAAACAATTACAGAGGCATATGTGTCAAAAGCAACCTGGGGAAAATATTCTGTTCGATTATTAATGAGATTGCAAATCTTCCTCAAAACCCACAAAATCCTGGACAAAGTCAAATTGGATTTCTGTCCAAACACAGAAGGTCGGACCACATCTACACCCTCCACACAATCATTGATCGACATGTATACCAAAATAAATCCAAAATCTTTGCTTGCTTTATTGACTTTGAGAAGGCTTTCGACTCGATCTGGCATGAAGGACTCTTTCCAAAACTACTGGAGAATGGGATTGGAGAGAAAACATTTGATATGAAAAGCTCCATGTATAAAAACAATACATGTGCTGTAAAAATATAAACGAACATAATTTTTCTCCCAACAACGAGGAGTCAGACAAGGTTGCCCATTGAGCCCCACTCTATTTAACATATATATCAACCAATTAGCCAAAGCCTTAAATAATTCGACTGCCCCCGGCCCAACCCTGACGCAATCAGAAGTTAAATGTTTGCTCTTTGCAGATGATTTAGTGATTCTGTCAAAAACAAAAGAGGGACTACAGCAGCTCCTTGACGTCATAGAGACATTGTCAAACGTGGGCTCTCAAAATTAACCTAGAAAAAACTAAAATAATGATTTTTCAAAACAGATCCAGATGTAGGGAAAATAAATACATCTTTCGAGCAGGAAACCAAGTCCTCCAACACACCCATGAATACACTTATCTGGGACTAAAACTGAGTTCTACAGGGAACTTAATCTGGCTGTAAATGAACTGAAGGCAAAAACAATGAGAGTCTTCTACACGATTAAAAACACTATTCGACATGAAATTCCAATTAAAAACCTGGCTAAAAATCCTAAAATCTGTATTGAACAGGGACCTCTAAAAACCCAAGATTTCTCAAAATGGGAAAAAGAAGAAATCGAAATTCTGCGTACACAAATTTGTAAAAATATCCTAAAAGTAAACAGATCAACGCCAAACAACTCGTTCAGAGCTGAATTAGGACATACCCCTTATTGATCAGTATCCAGAAAAGATCTGTGAAGTTCTACCTGCACCTGAAGCGCAGCGAGCCGAACTCATACCAGGCTGAAGCCCTGCAGTGTAATGAGCAGAACCTGCAGCGGAGCGCTCTCTTACAGCTGATGCTCAAACTACAGCCAGACCAGCACAGCACCATCCGACCAAACCAAATTATACAATTACAAAAACAGAATTACATCACCTACTGGAAAGATGCTACTAAATCACAGAAGAAGATGGAGCTGTATTTAGACCTGAAGAAAGATTATATACCAGCAGAATACCTGAGGGGTGTAAAAGATCCCAAATTAAGAAAAACACTTACAAAATACAGACTGAGCGATCACCGTCTGGCTGTAGAGAGAGGATGACACAGACAGAGATGGCAGAGACTGTGTTCACTGTGTTCTCAGAGAGAGCTGGAGACTGAGGAACATCGTTTACTACACCGTGATTACTATCACAACATAAGAGCTGCATATTTCCACAGATTCAAACAAATTGAACCAAATTTTATGGCATTACCAAATACATTTTAGGGGAAAATTCTAAAATGATCACAACAGCAACTAGATACGTATCAGCCTGTGACAAACTAAGACTGTCAGCCAGTGGAAAAAACTATTATTTTTTTTGTCTTTTTCTTGTTTGAAGAAAAAAAGGAAAGCATATACTTAATTATTTTACAAATCTGTTTTTGTTTTATGTATTACATAATTGTTTATTCCTTATTCATGCAATGTACAATGCTTTGGCTATACTGTGCAAGTCATGCCAATAAAGCTCATTTGAATTTGAATTTGAGAGAAAGAGAGAGAGACAGAGAAAGAGAGAGAGGAAGTGTGACAGAAACAGATTTTCTACTGGCTGTGAATAGGAGGTAAAGTCTTTTCTACAAAAAAGGAAGCATAGAGACAGGAGAACGGATGCACACATGTACGTATGTTTGGAACAAGTTAAGTACCAAGTTTACCTTCTATATGGTTCTTTGAAGTTTGTTGTGTCCATATTGATGTGGTGATTGGATGATCGTGGGCTGGAAGTTAAACACTATAAAGGTCTAAACTCTCAATGTCAGCATGCTTCTGGTTGTTCATTCCTCTCACTGTCTTTGAGCCATAACTCTCTCGAAGCTGGATATTCTGTTCTCACCTTGCTGCATCCGTGGGATGATAGTTTTGCTTTTAATCCATATTATGATGTTTTAACCTCTCAACGCAAGTGTATCTGTAGCTGTTCCTCTTCTCCGTTGTTTTGTCTATGGCTGTCTACCTTTGTGCTGATTCTGAGTGGAAGGTGTTGACGACAAGGAGCTAGCTCTTGTATCCAGTGCTGTCCGATGACAACTATACTTCTGGTTGCTTATGAATTCTCCTTACCTCCAAGGATGAGGAACCAGGTTGGAGCCACGAGCAAAGGCCTTAATACACTGTGAGTGTGTGGATTGTAGTGATTATGGTGAAGATTCATATGTTCTACTCTAATCAGTGTTTGAGTGTATTATAGAGCTGTGAGCAATGCTTCCCCTGCTTTCCTGACCTGTCTGAAAGAGGAGTCGTACCTACATACTCCCCATTATCTGGCCTGGTGCCGATTGTTGGACACTTGAAGCCATTCCCCCTTCGCTGTTCTGGTCCGCCTGGAAGAGGAGCCATACTTGTATACCTGCCTGGTCTGGCTTGGAGCTGCCGCGTTAAGGACGCGAGTCATTACTCCTTTGCTCTCCTGATTTGTTGGGAAGAGAAGAAATACCTGTATACTTCCCATTGCTGGGCCTGGAGCCGATTGTTGAAGATGTGATGCTATCCCTCCTTCCCTGTTTTGGTTTGCCTGGAAGAGGAGCCATACACACATACTCACCTGTCCGGCCTGGAGCTGTCTTGTTAGTGACGTGAGTTATTTCTCCGTTTTTTTTACTTACCTGTTCGGAAGAGAAGCTGTTCTTGCATACCCACCATTATCGGGCCTGGAGCCAATTGTTGGAAGTGTGAAGTCATCCCTCCTTTGCTGTTCTGGGCTGCTGGAAGAAGAGCCTCCCCCTGCCTGCCTAACCTAGTCCGGTTGGGAGCCGATCCATTGACAAAGTGAGTTAATATACCCTTGTTTTCTTGGCCTTACTTGGAGAAAAGCCACTATCTATATGTATATCATTGACTGGCTCAGAGCCGATTTAGTAACGAAGTGAGCTGTTGTTCTTTGTTCTGAACTGTCTAAAAGGAGGACTCATATTTGCATGCTTATCATTGCATTGTTCAACAAGGGGTAATTCCAGTTACATACTCACCCTGTGGTGCATAGCCTGACTGGAGAAGTGGAACGCCGGTATCCTTAGGGGAGGAGGAGCTTGAGTGTTTTATCTAGGAAAATACTTTTAATTAAATAAAGACGAACTTATACCATCTACTTGTTTGTCCTATCTCTGGTGTACTCTGCTAGCTCCTCGAGGTGGTGTAGGGTATAGGGGCAGGGTGTAAGGTTCCAGCCCGCCCGGACCTGTGACACATGGGCTATAAATGAGTCTTGTGGAAAATGCAAAAAACGATTTGTTTTTTACTTTTTTAATGAATTTTCCAATATGACTGTTGTAACAATGTTCGTGTGGCAGAGAAGGAAGGAGACCAGGGTCGGCGTACTGAGGCTCGTGGGAACTTTATTTTTCATAAATAAATTAGCGGCAGGCTTAAATACTGCGTCCCCACGCCCCCATCACTGAAATGAGAAGCAGGCGTCACTTGTCACTTAACCCACTTACCACCGCTGATCTCTTCACCCTCTCTCCCGTTGCAGACCTCGTTAAACCATGCCTCCCCTGCCACAGCTGTATAATGAAAAAGCCAGCATTTTCCATTGACATACAATTATTAATGAATGAAACAGTAAAATAATATAAAACACCATAGTGGTATGTATGAATATATACAACAAAAACAGATTTTTTTTTTCTTTATTTTGTCATGCAATTATTAAATAATATAACAGTGAAATTATATGAAGTTTTTTTTATCCCACACTTTATGTTGATTTTCATAAACCAATACAATAGCAGGTGCAGATTGAATTATAACATGCACTTATAACATTTAAAACGTGAATAAATTCTGTCATTCAAAAAAAAAAAGGATCCAACTGATTTAGAATAATGTTAACGGTAATACATTTATACAAAACATAATCCAAATTAGGCATTCATTTAGCAGCATTCCACATAAAAAAGGAAAAAGTATACAGCTTTGAACCCCAAAATATATAAATCAATAAAAACACATAATTACTGTATAGCAAAATAAATGGTGAAAACTTAAATAGATGACAGTGAATATGAATACCAATATGAATAAATATCACAACCGAAGGAGGATTTACTAAAGAAGAAGACCGCATCGCTTTGAACATGCTCGCACCTTAAAGGGATAGTTCACCCAAATAGCAAAATTGTCATCAATAACTTACCCTCATGTTGTTCCAAACCCGTAAGACCTCCGTTTATCTTTGGAACACAGTTTAAGATATCTTAGATTTAGTCCGAGAGATCTCAGCCCTCCACTGAAGCTGTGTGAACAGTATACTGTCCATGTCCAGAAAGGTAAGAATAACATCATCAAAGTAGTCCATGTGATGTCAGAGGGTCAGTTAGAATTTTGGTCCAAAAATAGCAAAAACTACAACTTTATTCAGCACTGTTTTCTCTTCCATGTCTGTTGTGAGAGAGAGTTCAAAACAGTACACTGACTGAACTGGTGTAAAGAGAGAACTGAAGATGATCACAGAGCCGAGCCAGATAGTGAGAGCCGAGCCAGATAATTTTGCTATTTGGGTGAACTATCCCTTTAATCTACCACGCACCATCAAGTAGACGAGCAATGGACGATCTGCGGTGAAGTTGATGTATTTCCTGAGAAACCAGAACAGATCAGCTCCAGGAATGACAAAGCAATATCATCCTCTTTTGGAAGGCCATAAAAAGTAGCCTAGTTTCGCTTTCACAGTGAAACACGCATGATAAATAAAATCTATTTATGACATTATGTTTCAAAGCATCCTCACTTCATCCTCACCAGGTACTTTACAAGTGCCTATAACTTTTCACAGTATTGTAGTTTTGCAAGAAGGTTTCTTGAAGTGTCTTGAGAGACTTTGTTTGTTTTTGTCATTCCATAGGGACTGGATGATGGTGATAAATTGTCATTTCAGAGCAGCGATTTACATAAGACTGGTTTCACAGAAAATATACACATTTGTTTTGTGAATTAATTTGCTCGATTTTGAGTGGTGTAGTGACGTTAGAACCCAGGAAACCATTATGAATGATTATAAAATGATTCAAATTAAAGGGTAACTAAACCCCTGGTCAGAGCCTGACTCCACTCACTGACAGTATTTGAAAAGGAGATAGAGGAGAAAGAGGGGACAAACCGAGGGCGGGGCTGGGCTGGTGGGCGTGAACCCGAGACCCGCAGTGACGGATTAATTGACAGCTGCTGTCAGAGTTGCTAAAATGGAGAGTGATTGTAGTGACACAAGTAGCTTTGCAACAGACCGTTCATTTGAAGTAGAGGACTTTTCTCCTCCACCTTCACCTGAAGTGGAGGATGACAAGGTGTCTGTGGACACAGGGCCTGAGCCATATCAATTCGAGCCGCTGGCTCAAACTGCGGTCTTAACTCCCGCACTGCATCGCGATCAGCAATGCGTTGCTTTTCACCGCGAACTATGTGGAGAAGCCCATTTCCACCTCCATTGCATTGGAGAAGCAATCCCGCGTAAAATGCAGATTGCACACTTCAACTCTAGGCGGTTACTAGCGGTCTTCCAAGCTAAGTGCATACTACCAATGGCGCCTAATTTTCAACTCTGGTGGAAAACTATGCAGTCCAGTAGTTCTTTTGCAACCAGCAACACTACACCTATGTACCATCCTGACCACTGTAAATAAATCTACGCTAACTTGAAGGCATCCTAACTGATGCAAAGCTATGCTACTAACTAACTATGCTTCTAACAATACTAATGTTACACTAAAAATGCTAATTAACTACATAGACTACACAAAATTATATAAATGCTATGCTAAAAATTATATAAATGCTATGCTAAAATACTACTGCCAAGGGCGTGGTAGCTCGTACCAAGGGCGTGGTGAGCTGGAAACTGCTTACATCACCTGCCCGTTCTCTCTCATGAAGCCGTGAGGTGACTAAAACTGCAATTCATCGACTGGCCGCTTGAGGCTGGCTGCAAAAGGGAGACAGTCCCATAGACTCTCCATGTTAAAATGCCCCACTTTACAGCAGAAAAAAATCATGTTTACAGCCTGGTGCAAAAAAATATTTTGGTCTAAATAGCTCATTTTGCTCTTCATGACAACTGTGAAGGGGGTGCATTTTTTTTTATAAACCGACTTCAGGATTTTTACAGTCTATGGTTTTTACAGCATATATTGTAGAATTAAAACACTTTATACTCAAATGTCAAAAAAGTTACTCGAATCAATGAACAGCACTTATAAAGCCCTGTTCTTACAGATCATTAACTAAAAAAAAAAAGTTGGTTTAGGGTTTAGTTACTCTTTAATCTCAGATTCATAAATCTCATATATTATGCCCATAGCTATATAATTCTGTGTAAAAAAAAAATAAAGAAAAGAAAAAGAAAGGCATGCACATGATATATGTCTGGCTGGAAGTTTACATTAACATGTGTGCAGAAAAAAAGTTGGTTTAGGGTTTAGTTACTCTTTAATCTCAGATTCATAAATCTCATATATTATGCCCATAGCTATGTAATTCTGTGTAAAAAAAAAAAAAAAAAGGCATGCACATGATATATGTCTGGCTGGAAGTTTACATTAACATGCGTGCAGGAATGTGACTGACAGGTTTTACTCCCATTTGACAAACAAAAGAGAGAAAATCTCCCCGTCTTGTGTGTATTCAGAGTGGAACTGAAAACAAAATTCCAACCTGACGTGCTTTACCAGTTTCCTGTGTGCTTAACGCAGATATGTGCAGGATGTGACATTTTTATGCTCAATGAATCAAAAGTTAAGAAGTTAAATTATTTGTTAACAGTACTTTCTTTAAGGCTGCTACACATATTAAGGTTAAAAAATAGCTGTATGAAATATTTAATAATTTGGGATGTATATGCTATAAATGTGGAATAAACTGCCTTTGACTGTCATTTTGCATTATTGACACACTGTTTTCCTAATTAATGTTGTTCAGTTGCTTTGACGCAATGTATTTTTGTTTAAAGCGCTATATAAATAAAGGTGACTTGACTATTACTTGACAGCTAAATGATGAAACTAAGAACTGAATCATTATACATTCTATCATAATTGTACAATGATATCATATTTTGTACATGTGACCTGGATAGTTTTATTGCAAATAAAAAATTAATAATTCATTTAAACACATTTACTCTAAATGCAGACGTAGCATCCCACAATTTCCTCCACTCCCCCAACATGGGGAGATCAGTAGACTCCCAATCGGTGCATAACATTCAGAGTTTCCTGTAATTATGACTTTAGAGTGGTGTTGCACAAAATGTTTTGTCTGTTCAGTATGCATCCCTTTAAATATTTACACTAAAAAGTAAACTAAAAAGGTAATGTGTGAGATAAAGATAAAACGAGGAACAAAGAATCATATTACTTGTAATAATTTAGTTTGCATTTATGCTCCAAGACCTAATCCACAGATCTATTTTAACAGAGTATTAGAAATATGATTTTAAAAAAAATTGTGCCTCATTTGTTTTTGTGGATCTGAGCTATTTTCTGTGCATTCTTATTGAATCAACCTCTATTTGGCCATGATATTGCTTTTTTATTTCATTTTAAGCTAATTTAATTAAGATAGCCTACTTATGCAGATAAAGTTAAGCAAATTATCCTCCACATTATTTGTTTGTGATAACCCAAATTTGTTATTCAGCTATGACCATAATATATTATATACTATATTACAGACAGACACATATTGCGACAAATGCATTTAGAAGCTGGAATCCCAACTCCAGTTATCTCCAATGTGTCAGTATTAGTTATCCTAGGTGACTTGTTGTAAACTTGCACACGCCTGTTTAAATAAATGACTTTCATGTTTAAAAATTATTGGAGTGCAGAATCAAAGAATTGTTTTTAATTGCTATAAACAAAACTGAATATACACTTGGCAGGATCAATTCAATTCATTTAGGGCAAATAAAAGAAAGTAAAATGTCTATCTCATTTTTGATGATGACAGGGCCTGGATGAATGTTCTCTTTGCTGTAGTGACAGGCCGTCATTTGCCATACATCCAGAATATAAACATCAACATTCTGAAAAGCCCAACGGAGGATTCTGTCCAACTGTAAAGAATACCAATCACTCCCGAAAATGTCCTATTATAAAGAAACACAACATCAACTCTGAACGTGCCATCACAGTTTGGCCTCCTTTTATTTGAAGACATGATATTCTATAACCTTACCTTATAGCCAGTGTTGACAGTCTTGATTATAACCGTAGTGTCAGGCGCCCGATGTAACAATGCTAGAACAGCTTTGCGGATCGTCAACACTCTATAGGTGTAGTAATCCAGAGGGTACGTGGTGAAATGGGGCCCCAGATTGAACATAATGACTGTGTGGGGTCCTCCAGCCAGGTCATCGATCTCATTACTGATGTAGTGCAGATTAGCAACATACGATTTTCGACAGCGCAAAGGAATGCCGTGAGCCCTCCAGTGCAAGTCAATTTTGTTCTCCAAATCAACTGCTAGAAGTGGCCCTGACTGATACTGGACATGCAGGTTTATCTGCTTCAGTGCTGAAAACCAGTGAGTGACACCATTAAATATGATCCCAAAATTACTGTACACACTATATATATAATATAATTAACCAATGAATAAAATCTCACTTGGTACTACTTTCACAAAGAACTCAAACCACTGTCTCATAGTAGAGTCTCCCATCATGTAAATGTGTTTGTCTTTCAGGCACTCTGTTGTCGCTTGGGTTGTAAAATGGCGGGTGCTACAGACAAAAGATGTCCACACATCATTCAGGTAGAAGCCAGCTGGAACTGGAGTGTGTAAACCAGGATGACATTTCTCTGCTACATCTGGAAGTTGAGAAATAATAGAAAATGTAATGTCTTTAAGAAGGTATGAGAAGCCAAAATCAGCCTAAGCTGGTCTTTTAATGTGCAACCCATTTCCCAGCATGTCTGTGATGGACTATTCCTCTTGGTTAAACTATTGATCAACATACCAGCAGTTTCATTTCCATGGGACTGAAAAATTTTGATGATGCTCTTATCTCCATTGATATCTTTATTAGTTTGCTTCCTGTCAAAGAGAACATTTGTCTGTCATACTGCATTCCACCAATGCATTAAATAAATCAAGGATAAAGTCAATCAAGAATCATTTAATCTCACATAAGCTCCTTCTCTTTATCAGTCAGACGATTTCTATAACCTCCCATAGAGTGGTACACAAGAGCACTGCATGGCAGGGATTTGGGTCTCTGGCAGCGCCATATTTCTTTGGTATGGGGATCTTTGTAATCACAGCAACAATTTTCAGTTCCCATATGCTCAAGTCCATTCTTGTCCCACTTAACATTACACATCACTGTTTCACTCAGCCTGGTCTTATTTGGTCCTGGTCCCTCGTAATATCCATTAAAGTACACCCTGTCAGAGTCAGTATCTCTGTGATGCTTCAGGACCTGCACAGCTTCACTGGAGTGAATTAGACGCACAGCCACCTGGGCTTCACCGGCCCATGGCAGGAGGAAACGCGCAGAGTAGGAGCCATTGTACAGGTCCACCACCTCCCCAAACACACTTGCCTGTGACAGAGGAACATTTCAGTACAACTCTCTCTGTCTGACCCAGGTGAAGAGTTCACAGTAAAAACAACAGGCAAGTAATGTTTACAATCACTGACCTTAGTTTTAGACCAGAACAGCTTGGCTTGAAAAAAGTCACCTCCATAAATCTTGGATTTACCATCAAAGTCTCTTGCGTGCACCGTAACAAAAAGTTCCTCACCAGTTTGGTAGCTCTCTTTCAGGTTCTCTATGATGAATGTGGTGTGAGCTGGACTAGTACTCATGGACACATTTGTGATTGATCTGTCAGGCCCGTCCCAGTAAACAGCCTGCTGTAACCTGGAGTAGTCATCTAAAAGGATTCCAAATTCAGAGTAAAATGAGCTTATAACTGACTCTTCTGAACTGAATCCTGAAGGAGAAGTGGAGTTTGGAGAGTTAGAGAGTCCTGCAAAGTGCTGAGACAAAATGCTTGGTTGAGGTTGTTTCTTCCTTCCATTACCAATATAAGTCCATACAACCTATAAATACACAATACATGATTATTCAAAAGTTCCTTCTTTGTGGGAATCATGCTTTAGATTATATTACTAAAACTAAACCAATAAAATCATGATTGGGATACTAAATAGCATAATATGTATAATATATTACACTTCACTTTAAAGGGGGCATTTGATGCTGCTAAAATCAACATTATTTGGTGTAATGAAATGTGTTTATGTGGTTTAAGGTTCAAAAATATTATTTTCCACATACTGTACATTTACATTTATGCATTTAGCAGACGCCTGTACCCCAAGCGACTTACAGTGCATTCAGGCTGCACATTTTTTTTTTTTAACCAGTATGTTCCCTGGGAATTGAACCCACAAACTTTTGTGCTGCTATTTAATATGTTTAATGTACATTATTGTTTCTCCTCTATTCCCTGTATTCTCATCCTTCTTAGGTTCATTGGTCTGAAAAGTGAGGTGTGCTCTGATTGGCCAGCTATCCAGTGCGTTGTGATTGGACGAATACCTCAAGTGTGTGACGGAAATGTTACGCACTTTAACATATTGTGATTCCCTGTCATAGAGCAACAAGATATAAACATAAATCCCATTCTAAACGTGATATTAACATGATTTCTAGTCGTGTCCTCTTTTGGAAGGCCAAACAAAGTTTCACTTTCTCATCGAAACACTGTATGGTGTAATGCAAATCTTCCCACATCATGATGTAGATATGTGGGGGCATGTTAGAATGAGCCAATTTAGTGTGGATGAGTCTTATCTTTTATTAAGAATTTTTCTGTGGATTTGAGACTTTAGTTTTTGCAACTTTACAGAGCTTGTAACACTCCAAAGACTTTCAAGAAAAATTTCAAATTGCATCATATGACCCCTTTAAATGTGTGATTCTGATTGGTTGATGAATGTTAAGGTGAGCAATTATTTTACATAAAACTATTAAGTAGTTCCAGGTATGTTGACAGCTATACTCATTTTATTATTATATATATATATATTTTTTTATAATTTAAGTATAATAACTTAGTATATTAATTAATTTATTGTATTTCATATATATTTTGATTTATGCATTTTATTATTATTTTGGGAGCTTTGGCATTCCATATTTGTGTGTGTAGTTGGCAGCAAGCAGAATGTGTAACACACATAAATGACATGGCATAGCTGCTGTCAACATTTAAACATAGAATTCAGAATCTTTAAAGGTCCCCTTCTTCGTGATTCCATGTTTAAAACTTTAGTTAGTGTGTAATGTTGTTGTTAGAGTATAAATAATATCTGTAAAAGTCTAAAGCTCAAAGTTCAATGCCAAGCGAGATATTTGATTTAAAGCTGCAGAAGGTAATTTTTGTAAAAATATATTTTTTACATATTTGTTAAACCTGTCATTATGTCCTGACAGTAGAATATGAGACAGATAATCTGTGAAAAAATCAAGCTCCTATGGCTCCTCCCAGTGGTCCTATTGCAATTTGCAGAAAGTCATCCGCTCCCGGTAAGAAACAACCAATCAGAGCTGCGGTCTGTAACTTTGTTTGTGTTCAAAATGTAGAAAAATGTATATAATAAGCGAGTACACCATGAATCCATTTTCCAAACCGTGTTTTTAGCTTGTCCTGAATCTCTAGGGTGCACCTATAATAAGTGTTTATATTCTGACTATTTTAGATTGCTTCGGGGGTACCGTGGCGGAGTAACCCAGTACCTTTGTGATTCTTCATAGACATAAACAGAGAGAAGTAGTTCCGGCTACGATGTTCTTCCGCCAGGCGCAAGCAGTTCTGTTTATTAACCACTAGAGCGTCAAAAGTTACCTACCGCAGCAACAGAATTTGCCTACAAAAAACGACCCGTTTGGACTACAGCCCTCTAGTTCCTGCAGTAATGACGTCAATAAAACAGTTTTTTGACTAACCTCCACCCACATGAATTCACAAAAAGGGGGAGTGGCCTTGTTGCGCTCCGACGGAGAAGAGGAAGAGCTGCGTTTGTGTTTGTCACCATGTCGTTGAAACGCTGTTATTTTCATCTCTGAGTCCAATCATCTTTGTTTGGGCTTCCCAGGGACGCTGTACTCAGAGATTAATGGTTACAATTTATGTTTAACTTGGTTCCTGAAAATTATAATCCACATGTAAAACTATGTGCAGCAAATTTTGCTGAGGACAGCCTGCTGAGGACAACTTTCTCAATCTCAATCAGTTTAATGCCGGATTTGCACAAAGATTATTCTTGAAAGATGGAGCAGTTCCCTCTTTGTCTGGCGAAGGTGTTGTTTATGGACCACAACCGGTAAGTGTATTTTATTATTTAAGTTGGTGCGTTTAACAGTTTCTGTATCTCATTACACAAAGGGCAACGCTGTTTAGGTTTGTTAACTAGATGTTAGGGCTGTGCAAAAAAACGAATGCGATTTTCATGCGCATCTCATCAGTAAAAATGCTCCTGTGACTATAAATACATCTCCTGCACATACTCCTGCCTACTTGCTTCTCAAAACTACTCCAAAACTAGTCCATTCGCGTTTGCAGGAGGGCAGCGTGCTGTAAGCTGCTGTCGAATCACAACACAGGAACCGCTGGCCAAATCAGAACTCGTTACGTAGGGACTTTATAGAACAAGGTAGTTTTTTTAAACGCGAAACATGAACATATGTTATATTGCACACTGAAAACACAATCAAAGCTTCAAAAAAGTGCATAAAACGGGACCTTTAAGAGAATAATGATGCATTAGGTATAATTGACAATAGCCCATTAGACCACAGGTGTGCACTATTTTTCAACAATTCCTAACAATTGGACTTGACTTGGACTCGACAAAGCTGGACTTGACTATAGCTCTAGAAATGCAGTTAGCATCTAACCAACCAGCAGTGCAAGAATTTATTGATTTGTTTCACAGAAAATTGGATGAGCTTTTGGGGCAGACCTGACCTGTTGTAAAGAGATGGTCTTCATCCCTCCTGGGGTGGCGCCACTCTTTTCTCTAGAAATATGGCAAATACTCTTAGAGTTTATACTTGAGTAACTGGAGCCCAGGTCAGGAAGCAGGCAGACTGGCTAAACCAAGCTTCTGCTACTTGCCTCATGTCACAGAGGTCAGTTAATTCTCAGCACATAGAGACTTTTCGCCTTTATATAACACTCTAGAGACCGTGTCTTCAAGGATAACTTGTTTGAAGTAATGGTGCTTCATATAACATTATCCAGAGAAACAAATGTAAATGATAAATCCCCTGTGATGTTTGTACTGGCTACTGTATACAGGCCCACAGATTTTATTAAAGAGTTTGGTGATTTTACATCCAAGTTAGTTCTGGCTGAAGATAAAGTTTTAATAGTTGGAAAACTGTTGATAATGAAATAGATGCATTGGGATCAGCATTTATAGACATTCTGAACTCTATTGGGGTTAGACAATACGTTTCAGGACCTACTCATTGTCGAAACCATACTCTAGATTTAATACTGTCACATGGAATTGATGTTGATAGTGTTGAAATTATGGAGCCAAGTGATGATATCTCAAATCATTATTTAGTTTTGTGCAAACTTCATATAGCCAAAATTGTAAATTCTACTTCTTGTTACAAGTAGGGTAGAACCATCACTTCTACCACAAAATATTGCTTTGTAAGCTATCTTCCTGATGTATCTGAATTCCTTAGCATATCCAAAACCTCAGAACAACTTGATGATGTAACAAAAACTATGGTCTCTCTCTTTTCTAGCATTTTAAATACAGTTGCTCCTTTACGTTTAAGGAAGGTTAAGGAAACCAGTCTGACACCATGGTATAAGGAGCATACTCGCACCCTAAAGAGAGCAGCCTGAAAAATGGAGTGCAGCTGGAGGAAAACAAAACTAGAGGTATTTCGTATTGCTTGGGGGGGGGGGGGGTAACCTATCCTACAGAAAAGCATTAAAAACTGCTAGATCTGATTACTTTTCTTCTCTTTTAGAGAAAAAACAAACATAATCCCAGGTATTTATTCAATACAGTGGCTAAATTAACGAAAGATATAGCCTCAATAACTGTTGACATTTCCCAACATCACAGCAGTAATTATTTGATAAACTATACTTTTAGAGATATAATTGTAACACCCTATACCATCTAAGCTTCTTCTATTGGATCTGAGTGCTGCGTTTGACACTATTGATCACAAAACAACATCTTTTGCATAGACTTGAACCCTTAGTTGGCATTAATGGAAGTGCATTAGCATGGTTGAAATCATACTTATATGACCACCATCAATTTGTAGCAGTGAATGAAGAGGCATCCTATCGATCACAAGTGCAGTATGGAGTACCTCAAGGCTCAGTGCCCCTTGGGAGATATCATCAGGAAACATGTTGTTAGCTTTCACTGTTATGCTGATGATACTCAACTCTATATTTCTTCGCGGCCCGGTGAAACACAACAATTTGAAAAACTAATGGAATGCATATACGATATAAAAACTTGATGACAAGTAATTTCTTACTGCTAAATTCTGAAAAAACCGAGGTGTTAATGACCTAAAAACTCTGCATGTATTAACATAGAAAACTGTCTAAGACTTGATGGCTGCTCTGTCAGTTCATCGTCATCAGTAAGGAACCTAGGTGTGCTATTTGATAGCAATCTTTCCTTAGAAAGCCACGTTTCTAGCATTTATATAACTGCATTTTTCCATCTCAAAAATATATCTAAATTACGGCCTATGCTCTCAACGTCAAATGCAGAAATGTTAATCCATGCATTTATGACCTCAAGGTTAGATTATTGTAATGCTTTATTGGGTGCTTGTTCTGCACACAAACTACAGCAAGTCCAAAATGCAGCAGCAAGAGTTCTTACTAGAACCAGGAAGTATGAACATATTAGCACAGTCCTGTCAACACTGCACTGGCTCCCTATCAAAAATTGTATAG
Organism: Carassius gibelio; assembly: GCF_023724105.1. NCBI lineage: Eukaryota > Metazoa > Chordata > Actinopteri > Cypriniformes > Cyprinidae > Carassius > Carassius gibelio. The sequence continues at coordinate 2,647,550 of NC_068385.1, read as the reverse complement.
ATTTTAAAATATTGCTTATTACTTATAAAGCCCTGAATGGTTTAGCACCTCAATATTTGAATGAGCTCCTGTTACACTATAATCCTCCATGTCCGCTGTCTGCGGGCGGCAGATCCTTTTCCTATTTGGCGTTTAAACTCTGGAATTACCTACCTAACATTGTTCGGGAGGCAGACACACTCTCGCAGTTTAAATCTAGATTAAAGACCCATCTCTTTAACCTGGCTTACAAATAACATACTAATATGCTTTTAATATCCAAATATGTGGACTTCCGGTGAGACGCGCAGCGAGATGGTCGCTTTACACTGAGCTCCTGCCAAAAGCCCTTTGACTGGTGGCTTAACTGCTTGTTTCCTGCAATAAGGTCATTCATATAATATATTGGACAGTTTTGAAACTAATATCGTGAAATTGCGTCAAAGAAAAGTGCAAGTTCACCTGCGAAACAAGACGCGAGCAAGCGATTCAAAGCTAGCTTTAGCTCAGGAACCTCGCTAGCTAGTTTACTCCCTGAGGAAATCTTGATAATCAAGCAGACGGTAGAGGCGGAAAGGGAGACACTACGGGACCTTGTAACCGAAATGCTGAGTGAGACTTTGACTAAAGCACTAACTATGGTGGAAAGTCAAATAGCTGAAAACGGGACGCTATTGAGATCATTGAATAGCGACATCAACACACACGCCAAAAATATGGAAAAGGTGTCCGCTAAAGTCGACACAATGCAAGGAGTGCTTCGCCAGACTACAAAAGATACCAACCACTGTCTCACAGAGCTGGACACCCTCAGAAGGAAAGTCACCGAGATGGAAGATAGGTCAAGAAGGAACAATGTGAGATTAATAAACCTACCAACAGGTGCAGAAGGAGACGATCCAGTCGGATTTCTTTGTAAAATGCTACCTCAGTGGATCCCGATACTGGCCGGAAAATCCATAGAAATTGACAGAGCCCACCGAATCTTCTCTGCTAACCTCTCCAGACCGCGTACAATGATCTTCAGAGTGCTCCATTACCGCGATCGTCAAGCCATACTGCAGGAAGATCGTAATACTAAACCTAAACTTTCAGACAATACTCAGCTTGAATTCTACGCTGACTGCAGCGCCGAGACAGTGCAGAGAAGAAACAAGTACAAAAACGATCCGAGCCCAATTGCGACAGAAAGGCATCGACTCGTTTTTGATCTACCCAGCCATCCTGAAACTCACGTACAAGGGGGATAAATTATCATTCGATTCAGCAGAGGAGGCTGAAATGTTCTTCGTGGGACAAGACGCCACTTCAACTCAACCGAATGGGAATAATGCCAGGCCAACTGCTAGAGAATCCTTGCACTTCACAGACATGGTATGACTACTAACAGGACAACATGCGTAGGCATATGGTGCTTGAGATAAAACTTTTTCTATTTGATTTATGATGACGCTATTATGCACGTTAAAGTTTTTTTTTTCTTCAGTAGGCTATGCAGCGTTTTCTCATCCCACCTGGGGGTCGCTAAATAGTAGCCTGTGGACTAGATGTAATGTAAAAGCAGTTTACCTAATAGCGTGGTTATCTTCCGTTTTGTAAATTTTTTTTTTTTTTGAACCAAGGTTATTCCTAAAAATGCATACATGCCAACCCTCCCGATTTTTCCGGGAGACTCCCGAATTTCAAAGCTCCTCCCGGAAATCTCCCGGGCCGACCTTTCTCCCGAATTTCTCCCGATTTCCACCCGGACAACAATATCGTCTTTTGCGCGCTCAAGTTCATTATTTCCTATGTAGGCGCGCGGTATGGGTGCTCATAATGGAAGCGACACATCCGTTTTTTCCAGGCTCGTCCACACCGCATCGAGTTACAAACATTTCAACTTTTCAGAATGCCGCAAGCGCACCGCTGGTCATGTGACAAGAACTAACCAATCAGCTTCATCCTTTCCCGTAACAACGTTGAAAACTCAGCCAAGATGAAGGAACAGCTGAACATAGTTGTATGGATTGCCATTTTGACATAAATTTAGTAGCAGAGCTACTGCAACTGATTTTTAGTGCTGCAAATTCATTTATCCTTTGCTGAAATTTCCGCGAGAGAGCACGTCATAGTTGCTTAGCAAAGGCAGACGCCTCAGGGGCGCAACTGCCTGGGCGCTTTGGAAAAGAAAGAGAAAGCGGCGCGCCTAGCGTTTTCCACGCGTTTTTAGGCGCGATTTGTGAACGGCCCCTAAAGAAGTTGTTCGAGACTCACCTCGAAGTCAAGCGCGGCAAATTCAGAACGGAAAAAGAAGCAGACGAAGAAGGGGGAAAGGAAGAAAGAAGAGACATGGCGAATAAAAAGAAAATATGCCTGCAAACTCCTAACTGAATGGAAAAAAGAATTCACTTTCACCCAGGACAGCTCGAAGGGGAAGGGATATGCTGCCTGCAAATTTTCTAGATCAGACTTCTCCATTGAACACGGTGGCCGAACGGATTTAATTGTTATTGTACATAATATGTATGTATAAATTATGTACAAATAAATGAATTATATTCTTCTTTACGTTTGTTTGTGTGTGTGATTATATATGAGCATTATTACAAGAAACTCACCTTAAACCTAATGATACTCTAAGACTACAAAACAGGAGATATAAAATGGTAGCTGCCTCATCAGATGGCAGTAGCGCCAAGGGGGTAGCTGTGTTAATGAGACGTAATCTGACTATAAACATAATTAAAGTAAGCTCAGATGCTTCAGGAAGGCTAGCATTCTGTTGTACCTCCATTGAAGGAAGGAAAGTAGCCTTTATTAGTATTTATGCCCCAGCCATCTTTGACTATGCATTTTTTCATAACATTACAAAAGAATTGTTAACTTTAGATGAGTACCACCTGGTTATTGGTGCAGACATGAATACAGTTTTTGACAATACCCTAGACAGGTCTGCTGATGTCTCTACTCACATTCAGATAACTTCTTCTAAGGCTTTAAGTAATTTAGCAAATGGACCTTAATTTGGTGGACCTTTGGAGACTACATAATCCTTCATCAAGAGATTACACATTCTACTCTCCAAGCCATAAGTCTTTTTCTAGGATAGACTACCTACTTATCGCTAGTGAATTGGTTTCTGCATCTTCCTCAATAAATCTTCTTTCTAGGCATATCTCATATCATAACCCTATTGAAGCAACACTTAGTTTTGGAGATATCAGAAACTATAAGTCTTCTAGGTGGAGGTTTAATTCCTCATTACTACAGAATGAAAGCTTCCTTAATCAACTAAAACTTGAACTTAACAAATTCATAGACATCAATAAGGGCAGTGTAGAGAACCCAATGTTCTTATGGGCCTCCATAAAGGGATTCCTCAGGAACAATGCAATCAGATTCTCATCTCACAACAAACATAATAAACTACGTCAGATTTCAGATTTAGAACAAAAATGCGAATGAATAGAAGGCCAACTTAAAAGGAATTATAATAAAGACATGGAATCTCAATTGAAGACACATCAAGCTGAACTAAACAATCTGTTACGACATAGAGTAGAGTATTTAATCCATATTACTAAGCACAAATATTATTCACAAGGTAGCCGTCCAAGTCATCTTCTTATCCTAACACTGAAACGTCAGGAGAAGAGCCGAACAATAGCGTGCATCAAAAAAGATCAAGGAGAAATGGTGACAACTACTCTAGATATAAACGAATCATTCGCATCCTTTTTTGCAAAACTGTACTCTAGCGACTGTCAGTCCTCTGAGAATGATTATACAAATTTCTTTAACAACCTGAATCTTCCTACTCTTTCCATAGAGGATGCAGAACATCTTGACTTGCCTATCTCACTGGAGGAATTACAACTAGCGCTAAAAAGTATGAAGAGAGGGCAATCCCCAGGCCTAGATGGTTTGCCGGTTGAGCTTTATTCAGTTTTGTGGGAGACTTTAGGTCCTTTTTGGCTGGATTCTATAAACTTTGCTATTGAACAAGGGCATTTCCACAATGACCTTAAGACTGCTCTTATTTCAGTTATCCCCAAACTGGACAAAGACCCTTCTGACTGTGCAAGCTACTGACCAATATCACTTATTAATGCCGACCTCAAAATTTATTCCGATGCATTAGCCCACAGACTAGAGTCAGTATTGCCAGATTTAATACATCCTGACCAAACAGGATTTATGAAGGGCCGTTTGGCTGCAGACAACATTAGGTGACTAATTCACATTTTAGGTGAAGCGCAGAAAATCCCCTCTTCTTGTGGCCTTTTCTTTCTAGATGCAGAGAAGGCCTTTGATAGGCTTGAGTGGCAGTACTTATGGCGTGTTCTTAAAGAATTTAAGTTTGGTCCTAAGTTTATTAAAATGATTCAGGTGCTGTACGCAAACCCTTCTGCTAGAGTCTGTATAGGAGGTGTCATTTCAGTTTGTTTACTATAAACCGTGGTACAAGACAGGGCTGTCCTCTGTCCCCTTTAATCTTTCCATAGAACCACTAGCGCAGTATATTCGTAATAATATAACTATTTCTCCTATTCACATTGGCACTTCTACTAACAAAGTGTCAATGTATGCAGATGATAAATTAATATATATGTCAGATGTACAGAATTCTCTTCCCAACACTATTAAAATATTAAATATGTTTGGTGCACTATCCGGTTTTAAAATTAATTTCTCTAAATCTGCTTTGATGTTAATTAACAGGGATAGAAGTCAGTTAGTTTTACCTACTAATATTGCAATTGCCAAAGAGGTCAAATATCTAGGAGTGTTAATTCAAACATCTATTACAACCATAACTAAATTAAACTACACAAATGTTTTGAAGAAGGTTGAGGAGGATACAAAAAGATGGTCTGCTGTCCCTGCATCTGTCCCGTCTCGCATAGCAGTAGTGAAAATGAACATTTTACCACGCATTAATTTTATTTCCTCTATGCTACCACTAAGTCCGCCGAAGGATTACTGGTCCAAGATATATATGGAATGGGAGGCGACCACGTATTAAACGGACCACACTACAGCATAACAGACTAGGAGGCTGGGCATTCCCCAACTTTAAATACTATCATTTATCATTTATCTTCCGTCCAATGAAGCAGTGGTTGGATCCAAATTCTATATCACCATGGAAGACAATAGAACAAGACATAATTGCTCCCATTAGGCTTAGGGATTTTCTATTTTCTGGTCTCTACATTAACCATTGTACATTGAGGTATGACCCAGTATTGACATACATGCTTCAGATCATTAGACAAGTTGAGAGATTAGTGGGTTTTACATCAAAATGGCATAAAACATCTCCTGTATGGCGTAATAACAAGTTATTGTCTGGAAATAAGCCGTTCATTCATGATGTATGGGCAGAGAAGGGTATATGGGTCATTGGAGACTTAAATGGTGAAGATTCTTTACTAAGCTTTAATGACTTGGTTTCACTTTACGGTATCCCTAGACATTCCTTGTTCTCTTACTTCAGACTTTCAAGGTCAGCTTTCAAAGCACACAAGGTTGTATGGGGCTCAGAGATGAAGGAGCACCCAGTAGTCGGCTGGATAAAGGTGGCCCCAAAAAGTGTCGTCTCTTTTCTATATGCCAGGTTACTATCATATTTATCTCCTAAGCCTAGTACATTAGCATGGGATCGTGCAATGGCACTCAGACGTAGAGAAATAGACTGGAACACAAGCTGGGATAATATATGTAGCTCCTCTCATAATCCTAATCATCAGTTTATTCATATGAAGATATCTCATAGGGCATATCTTACTCCTAGAATCAGACACTTGATTGGTCATGCTCAACACCCATTTTGTACCTTGTGCTCACAAAATACTTTGGGGACTTTTATGCATATAATGTGGGACTGCCCCAAGATATGGAAGCTTTAGCCTAAGTTCTGCCAGGAAGACTCAATCACTTCGTCATTAATTACCTTCATCATTATCCAATCACGTCTTTATACTCCTGTATAAAAAGATCGTACTTACACATGTTTGAGTTCGCAGATGCCAACGCGACAACAACCTCCACCCTCCCCACCACCACCAGGATGGTCCTGTCCTTACCTTCCAGGGGGGTCTGCTGCGCCCCTGCCTTCGTCTTCAGGCAGGAAATGCAGATTCGCTACCCTCGGATTACGAACCATGGACGGGGCCTTCCGCCAAAGAAATTTATAATAGTGCTCGCTGAGCTGTCAATAAATGTATGCTTTGTACATTCCTCTATCTCCCGAGTCTTTCTGGTAGAACTATGATTTTTGGAATAAGGTATTACAAGCATTGTCTGATCTGATTGATATTCAGCTCCCTATGGACCCTGTTGTACATCTTCTCAATGATGACTCTAAACTTGAAGACATTAATGAAAAGTCTAGAAAAATCTGGTTAGCTGGTCTTGAAGCCGCCGAAAAAATCATTGGGTCTCATTCACTAATTTTTGCGTACAATTTTCTTATTTATATGCACATTTGAACTTCTCACAAAAACTTTCTGCCTAATTCACAACACGTGCGTATGCACATGAGCTTGTTCTTAAACTCGTTCTTCTGTTAGTGAATTTGGAGTCTTCTAAATGAGCGCCCGCGTGCACGAGGTCAGTAATTAGCATAATTCACGCCCAAACCAGCTCCATATAAGGGCTTTCCACAACAAGGCACTTGTACAGAGAAAGACAATTATGGCACCGAAACAAAAGACAAAGAAAAATAACTTTAACGATAATGAACGTGAGGTTTTATTGTCGGAGGTGGAAGCCAGGAAAAATTATTTGTTATTTAAAAGTGTATCCACTGGCATAACGGGCACAGGTAAAAAGGAAGCACGGGTTATAACACAGGCTTGGAGATAAGGTGGTGAGAGTGGTTGGTGATGTGGCTTAGGTGTGGTTCCAGTGAGTTGCATAAATCAATGAGGACTTCTCTGGGCAACCTAAAGCGACTGAACAGCCATTCGTCACTCTCCGCGAACATATCTGTGCGCTCTCTAAAGACGCACTCTCTCCTTAGAGCACGCGCCGCGATGTCTTCTTGCAGTACCAAGTGTTCCAATGCCTCTAAACACAAGATGAGACACATTAATCACCGTTTATATAAGGATAGATCAGGTGATTATTGTTTGGACCTCTAATATTATATATATATATATATATATATATATATATATATATATATATATATATATATATATATATATATATATATATATATATATGGGTGATGGGAGGGTGATGGATGTATTGCTATATATATCTGTACTGTCACAACATCTCTTTTATATTGTTACCCAACAAGACAAGACAATAAAAATTGAGTACAAAAAAAAAAATAATAATAATAATATCCAAATATGTTAAAGGATTTTTAGGCTGCATTAATTAGGTAAACCGGAACCAGGAACACTTCCCATTACAACCAATGTACTTGTTACATCATTAGAAGAATGGCATCTACGCTAATATTAGTCTGTTTTTCTCTTATTACGAGGTCACCGTAGCCACCAGATCCAGTCTGTATCCAGATCAGAGTGTCACAGCAGTCACCTGGATCCAGTACGTATCCAGGCCAGATGGTGGATCGGCACCTAGAAAGGACCTCTTCAGCCATGAAAGACAGTGGAGACCAGGACCACTAGAGCCCCAGATACAGATCCCCTTTAAAGGCCTTGTCTCAGATGACCACCAGGACCGAATTGTTGCTGAAGAACTGGGTCTTTGTCACAGTGTCTGGTCTGTGTCCCTGGGTGTCCACTAGTGGTCTACCTTCCCCATAGTCACCCCACTGCAGGCAATACATTTCCCACAATACTTTGTCCCATTCATTACTGTTAATTGCACACAAAATTCGTTGCCTGATTAGACAGCAAGGCAGCAAGTCACCTGCCTAAGTTTTTGGATGCAGGCATAGTCTACGGCTGCATCCGAAAACTTAGGCAGGTGACTTGCTGTCTAATCAGGCAATGACTTTGCAGGCAGCGTTTTTGCCCGAAGGCTCCTCATGAAACGGATTTCGGACAGGCTTCTGAGGCAGAATAATGGTTTAATGATGTACAGCAAAATATAGAGAGCTTTAGTGATTACTAAGTGGATATTTCATTACTGCAATATAAATTTCTCACTAGAAATTACATAAAAAGTGGAAAACGTTGTTCAGAAACATGCATTTACACAGACAAACTGACCAGACGCCATCTTAATTTTTTGGCTTGACTGTCACAGAATGGAACGCACAGGATTGTGGGATATCAAAGGCAGTGAAGGATACATCTATAGTGCCTTCAAAAACTGGCCAGATGAAGGCATCTCAGGAGGCAGGAAATTAAGCTGACATTGATTTCTGCCTTTCTACCTTGGAATGCGACCTCTGAAGGCAGCATTTTTTCAGTTTTCGGATGCAGCCAAAGTATAGGTCTATGCAGGAATGTTAGTGGAGTTAGCAGATCAGGGTGTTTTTACACCATGATACCTGATTGGCTGACGTCATAGTGATGTTAGGTTTAGGGGTGGGGTTGGGTAAGGGGGATCATTTTGATTGCATGATTTAGAAACACCCAGCAGTTTGAAAACACCCACAAGGTGATAAATGCCCACTTTTGCTCTGCAGAGACCTAAGTCTCGATATAGTGCACTATATAGTGGATAGGGAGCGGTTTTGGACACAGCATGTGTGTGCAAAACTTAGACAGCTGACTTGCTGCCTCGCTGGTGTATGAGGAAATGACTTTGCAGGTTGCGTTTTTACATGAAGACACCTCATGAAACTGATCTCAGACAGACTTCTGAGGCAGTGTAATGGTTTAATGATTTACAACAAAATATAATTATTAGAAAGTTTTTGTGATAACTAAATGAATATGTAATTGCTATAATACAGATTTCTATAATACTTCCTGTCTTGGAATTCTGCCTCCAAAGGCAGCATTTTAGAGTTTTCGGATGCAGCCCAGGTCTCAAAAATATGGAGCCCCACACATGACATGCAAGAAAAAATTAATAAATTGTGCGCACGAATTCATTCCCTCAATTTACTAAAACATGCACACAATTACTATTGTGTTCTCTCAATTTACTATTGCATTCGCTTGATTTGCTAAATCGTGCGCACGATGTAGCAAATCGAGGGAACGAATTAGTAAATCGAGCGCACAATTTATAAATCGAGTGAACCCATAAGTAAATCGAGGGAATGCTATAGTAATCGTGTGCACTTTTTACATTGAGGGAACAAATTAGTAAATCGTGCACACGATTTAGCCTTATATTTTTTCCTGCGTGTCATGTGCGGGGTTCCATTCAAAAACGCAGAATACGCCGGAGCAAGTACACCTGGCTGCAGCCTGCACATCTGATTGCTTCAATCGTCTTTCATAGGCATACATACATGCTGCACTGTAAAAATGTGATTTTAACTGTAAAAACTATTTAAAAAAATGCTACAGAACAAACCTGTTAAATGGTAAACGGTAATTTACCTGTAGTTTACCTGTAAAATTTACTGGGAAAAACCGTAAATTAAAAATTAACAGAATTCTCTGCGTTGCATTTCCAATTTTGTTTGAATTTTATGTTTTTTATTTTCTTCTTATTGTTTTCTTATCTGTTATGTTTATTAGGGTTGTATGTTACATATAATGTTGTTCAATTAAAGTTTATTGCATATTTCAGTTAAATGAGTCTCACCATGATGGTGTTTATTGCTTGTGTGAAAGACACTTTCTATATGTTATATTATTTAAAAGCTGCTTGTAATGGGCTTTGTTCATTACATGGATTTCTTGTCACCACCTGCTTTTGGTGTATATTAGTGTATTACAAATGTACAAAACAGATTTCAGTACTTCATGTTACCATATTTTTTATGGTATAATTCTGGTAACCATGTCGATTTTTTACCGTATATTTACGAAATATTTATTACAGTGTAGGATATGTGTGCGTAGATGGTGTACAACTGAGTGTGTTGTTTAAAAAGCTAAAAACACTGTGTAGTTTTACAAAGCTTTCATTATAATGCACAGTTGTTTATTGTTAACTTGACACACTATGTTTTATTGAATCACAAGATATTAGCTACTTCTAAAATGCTGTTTTAAAAAGACCAAATTCAGTAAACAAAATTATTTATAGGCGTTATATTCACAGACAAGCAGGTGAGCCCAGAATACGAACGCAACCCATTTAATTACCCATTAAGCATTTCCTCCCATAACCTGCTAAACCTGTAAAGCTGTTTACTGAGTTTGTTCTTTTAAAACGTTTTAATGCATTATGCCACGTAGCATTTTCCTTTCAGGCCAATGGTTTTCTATAGAAGGAAAAGGCTTAACATGTTATTAAACGCATTGCGTTTTTTATTCATGTGTTTTATTCAGGGGCGTAGCCATCTTTTCAGAAGTGAGGGGGACAGAAATTATACACACACACACAAACACATAAAACATTACGTACATTTCTGTAATCTATATAGCCTACCGGTCAACAGTTTTTTAACAGTAAGATTTTTAATGAAGATTAATTTAATGAATGATTTTTTTTTTAAATAAATGATAGAAATTAATACTTTTATTTAGCAAGGATTCTTTAAATTGATCAAAAGTGATGATAAAGACATAATTTTACAATGATTTGTACATGGTTACAGAGATTTATATATGAGATTAATGTTGCTCTTCTGAACTTTCTAATCATCAAAGAAACCTGAAAAAATTATACTTCATTGTTTTCAAACATTATCATGATACAAGTTTTTGCAGCAAATCAGTATATCAGAATTAAGGTATATTTCTGAAGGATTGTGTGACTGGAGTAATGATGAAAAAAATCAGCTTTGAAATCTCAATAAATTACATTTTGAAATATATTAAAATAGGAAACAGCTATTTTAAATAGGCTAGTAAAAATATTTAAAAATTTCACTGATTTGCAGTACTTGGATAACATAAATGCAGGCTTGGTGAACAGAAGATACTCCTTTAAAAAACATTAACAAGCTTACTGTTCAAAAACTTCTGACTGGTAGTGGATACTATAGGCAACTTTAATTTTTCTCTAATCTCTAGCTTTTAATTGGCTTAGAAATTTATAACTGCTGGACAATATCAAATATTGATTTGTTTATATACTACAAACACTTTATCACATAATAAGGCAGAATAGTTTCTATACTGTAATAAATACTGTGTCAATTAGCAGTACATTGTTCATATATTTTATTTATCACCTGCTGGAGCAAGTCTCTCGTTCCCTATTCAAGTTACATACGTAACCGAGATGTTCCCTTTCATAGGTCACTGCGGTGACGTCACCGTATGGGAACCTTATACCATAACGCCTGATGTACCTGATAGCTGGGATCCAAGGAAGCATCTGCTCAAGCGGAGAGAACCCGGTAGCCAGGAGCCATCCTCACATCCAGACTGTAAAACTTGATAAAAGTGCTCGGTGAGGCCCATCCTGCCGCAGCACAGATATCATCCATAGAATATCCACTGAGAAAAGCTTGTGAAGAAGCCACTGCTCTCATGGAATGAGCTCTAACTCCTAAGGGCGAAGCCAATCTGACATGCGCTGTTTTGTGACAGCATGGTTTTTATTCTTTTGTCCGAAACAGACAAACAGCTGGTCAGACTCACGCCATGGGGCTGTTCGATTAACATAAGTCTTTAGCGCTCTGACAGGGCAAAGAATCAGATCTCCTGACCCCGCCTCTGCAGGGGGTAAGGCCTCCAAGACCACTTGTTGAAAACGAAAAGGGTTAGAAGCGACCTTAGGGACATAATTAGGCCTCGGTCGCAGCAATACCTTCACAGAGCCTGGTGCAAATTCCATGCACAAGGGTGAAACAGAGAGAGCCTGTAAATCCCCAACTCTCTTGAGGGAGGATAAAGCCAAAAGAAGAACTGTCTTTAGAGTCAGGATTTTATCCGGTATAGTTTCCAAGGGCTCAAACGGATGCCCTGATAAACCTTGCAACACAATGGATAAATATCATGAAGGAACTCGCACGGGGCAGAAAGGCCTCGGCCGTCGCGCACCCTGTATAAAACGAGAAACCAGCAGATGACGGCCCACTGAAGCACCATCTATATATATGTGGTAAGCTGAAATGGCTGCCACGTAAACTTTCAGAGTGGCTGGCGTTACTCCATCAGAGAAACGGTCCTGAAGGAACTCCAGTACTGAAGCCACTGGGCAGTAAACTGGATCCATATTACGAATTCCACACGAGGTCATAAACAGGTTCCATTTGAAAGCATATAAGCGTCTCATAGAAGCTGCTCTAGAATTCATTATAGTCTCTGTGGTTTCAACAGAAAGACCTGGACACACTAACTCACCCTGCTCAGAGGCCACGCCCACAGCTTCCATAGATCTGGCCTTAGGTGCCAAATCATTCCCTGTGTTTGCGATAGTAGATCCTGTCTGAGGGGAATCTCCCATGGAGAGGCTGCTAACAGACTGATCAGGTCCGCAAACCACAGCTGTGTGGGCCATCACGGAGCCACCAGCAGCGGCTGCTCCACTCTGTCCATCTGTATCCTGGATAACACCGCTGGAATTCAAATTCCACCATAGAACGGCCCACTGCTCGAGCAGTATGTTTGGTAGTGCGTAGCGCCAAATCCGTTGCTCGCCATAGCTCTTTCAGGGCCTTGGGTTGTGATACCCTCCCCTTTATTGAGTTCCTTTAAGAGCTCTGCTTGGTAGGCTTGAAGGACCGCCATAGAGTGGAGTGAAGCAGCCGCCTGGCCAGCGGCCATGTAGGATTTCCCGATGAGGCTGGACGTGACTCGACACGCCTTAGAAGGAAGGAGGGGGCGGGACTTCCATGTCGTGGCCGAATTAGGAGCGAGATGTTCGGCGAAAGTCTCTTCCACCGGAGGCATCGCTGCATAGCCATGGTTCGCCATGTCAGAAATGGTGGCGAAATCCGCAGCCGCTGCGGCTAGTTAGTGATGCGTGCCGAGTACGGCTGTTTCCAGGACCTTGAAACCTCCTGGTAGAGGTCCGGGGAAAAAAGGCAAGGGCCTTCGGGGCTGCACAGGTGTATGACTGGTTAAGAAATGGTCTTCCATCTTGGATGAAGGTTGGGCCTCGGCCTTCTCAACCTCCCAATCCAGTCCCAGTTTACCCACCGCGGAAGAAACCACATCCAACAGCTCACTGTAGGAGGGGGAAACACGCTTCTCCTGTCCACTAGGAGGGAGAGAGCTAAAAAAATCTGGGTCGTGAAAAAATCATCACAATAGGCTACTAGTATAAATAACAAATAAAATATTTCTTAAAGCATGTTAATATACAAAAATAATATAGGCCTAGACCAAATTAGTCGAGAAAAAGGTGAATCTCTGTGCCAGTCTCCCTCTGGTGCGTCTGAAAAGTTGGCATTTTCAAGGTGAAGATATAAGCACTACTTCAAATTCATTGTGGTCAAAGGCAAGAACTTGCATCTAATGTGTACATGTAATGTAATGTGTGGCACGCATCTACAAAGCTAGTGGCCAAAAACTTTCTTACAAAGATAATACTTGAAGTGCAGGATAAAACTCTTGCTGTCTGTTGACGTGCAATAAATATTGAAAGTTATGTACCTGTCTGTTCTATTCATTTCAACTGACTTGTGAAAACTACAAAAAAAATACAAAATTCTCTAGTTACTTTCCCTGGTAACAAGTTACTTTTATTATAGAGTAATTCAGTTACTAACTCAGTTACTTTTTGGAACAAGTAGTAAGTTACTACTGTATAACTAATTACTTTTTTAAAGTAACGTTCCCAACACTGCTGATAGCTGATTTTGCAGCTAGGAAATGTAGGTGTGTGCCTCTGTAGGGCTTCTGACAACTGATGGTAGTGAAAATGTTTAATATAGTTCTATAGAATAGCAGAATGGTCTCTTTATAGAGCTGTAGTCCCTCTGTTGAGTAATTTCTACTGTGCAGTTATGCATGGTTATTTGCACTTTAAAATTCATACTTCATAAAATTCATACACTTATACTGTTTTTGCACTAAACCTTTTTTGCACTTTTAACTTTCTGTGTTTACATTGTTCAGCTCCAATTATTCATTTGCAGCATTTATTTTGAAAGTAAAGAGATCCTAACTAATAAATTATGAATGGTAGTTATTTCTTTTGTTGGTTGGGTGGGTGGTTGGTTGGGGAGGGGGGCACCGCCAAGCATTTGTGCTTAGGGCACCCAAATGGCTAGCGCCGGCCCTGTATAATATAAATAGATGACTCTTTATAAAGTTTATCTCAATATTTGACCTCAGTGGCAATGAGATTTTCGGATCTGGTTCGAGCTAGGAATGAGTCAACGTGTTTTTTTTTTTTTCAAAAATTTTCCACCCTTGAAACTGGTCTTATTAGAATTTATGCATAGATGATTATTCAAGGATGTGCATTTATTACATGGACTGAGAAAAAAATTAAAATAAAGTGTCTAAAATGTGTGCTCATCACTTATCTCTAAATAGTACCATTGAATGATATATAAAAGTTGATCTTAACGCTGTTAAAATCTACTAAACTGTTTTCTGAAATAACCACATCAAGTGCACTAAAATATGAGCATTATGCCATGAAATTGCGTTCGTTACTATAGCATCAGATTACAGTTATGTCCTTTCAGAATCATCACTGTCTGGAAGAAATAAAAGTTTCTTGATTTCTTCACTTTAAAATAATGACGAGCAGCATATTTTCCAGAAATAAGGCTTTGCAATGTAGTAAAGAAAATTAAAGTTTCTTAAAGATTAAAATGGCATAAACAGACGCATTAGGGGCCGTTCACATATCGCGCCTAAAAACCATAGACAGTAAAAGTAATGGAAACAGCGACCACATTGGATTCGACCATAGACAGTAAAAGAAATGGACACAGCGACCCCATTGGATTCAACTGAGAAAAATGAAGTCAATTAGAAGCATGCACTTCCCATAGACAGTAAAAGAAATGGACACAGTGACCTCATTGGAACTCAATTGAGACAAGTGGAGCCCATTTTTAGCGTTTTTTAGCACTTCCGTTTCTGAATGACGCCTTGATGACATCAGCAACCTGTCTGACAGATGTAAATCTTCTAGTAGCTGTGCGTGCAAACTGCCATCGTTAATCTTGCAGAGACGACGAGCTTGAGGGGGGAGTTCTTTGGCGTGAGTGAGCAGGAGTAAGTATTCTGATTAATTATTTTGTATAGTATTTTCAAAATGTAACGCCAGTACGCCATATTAAGTTATTTGCCTGCGAGCTTCTCCTCCTGTCTGTACGGTAATGCGACAGAGAGTCACGTGGTTAAGACGCAATCTTTAGCCTATTTTTACAAAAACTGTTTCTACGGGGCCATTATGTAACATAGAAGGTAATGGAGCCCTTTATACATTGTCGTGTATCTTTAGAAATAAATAATGGACAAACGGAGTCTTTAAACGCCTCAGATGTAAAGTTAAGTTAACGCTTAACGCAAGTGAAGTTCTGCTACAAGATGGCGGCACCCGGCCGACTTCAACTTCCGGTCGACTTCCTTGCAGCCTGACACTTCCTGGGGGTCGGGCGTACTGCGCAGACTCAAACTGAGCTTGATGACTTAGATGTCATGTGACCAACCTGTACTTCTTCTAATCGCTGTGCCAAGAGAAATCTGAATCACCCACCGCATCTTCCAGAGAAGTTGAGCATGAACAGGAGCAAGTTTTGGTAAGTATTCTGATTAATTATCTCCATTGATTTTATGCCTCCCCGTCCCCCCGATAGCATCATAGACAGTAATGGATTGCCTGCGAGCTTCTCCTCCTGTCCATACGGTAATTTCTCTACTGTGCCACAGAGTGTAGATGGTTATGACGCAATCGTTAGCCTATTTTTTTTTTTTTTTACAAAAACTGCTTCTACGGGACCATAACGTAAGATACAAGGTAATGGAGCCTTTTATACATTTTTGTGTTTCTTTAGAAATAATTAATGGACAAATGGAGTCTTTATACGCCTCAGATGTAAAGTTATTCGCTGTCAAAGTGACGCCAAAATGAATGGGAGTCAATGGAATGATAACAGCAGGTGGGGGTCTGCTAGCCAAATGGCTGCGCCCAGGGGTGCTTCAAAAAAATATGAAACCCTGCACCCCCTGGATTCAACAGAGACAAGTGAAGTAAATTAAGCCCCTTTCACACTGCCATTCCAGCAAATACAGGGGTAAAGTGTTCCTGCAATTGTTCCCGGGTCGCTAGATTTTGCACTTTCACACTGCCAGTGATGACCCGGTATATGTGCGTGCTTTCACACACAACCCTTGAAGATCCTGTAACGACACGTGACATCAGCGTGTGACGTGTAATGTATGAGTCGAAAACGCTAGGCACGTTATACTTTCACTGAAGCAAGCAAACGATAACGATCTCTGCGTCAGCGCGGAAAGTGAGGAACTAACTGATCTCTGCTTCATTACAGTTTGCACATATGTTTTAGTCGCGAACGTTGATCTTCCTTCAAAACAGCCGGTAAAAGAGTCACGCGATAATGCGCGTCATCACTTTCGACACGTAATTAGATCTGGCTTTTGTTCACACAGCGCTCGTACCGGGTCGAACCCCGCAATGTTACTAGGTCCCTGACCCGGGTTCAATTCGGTAATCGATCCCGGGACGTGGTTGCTTTCACACAAAAGGCGACCTGGCAATGCTCCGGAAATATTGCGGGTCTGACGTGCAGTGTGAAAGGGGCTTTAGAAGCACACACTTCCTGGGGGTCAGGTGTACTG
This sequence comes from Carassius gibelio, assembly GCF_023724105.1. Taxonomy (NCBI): domain Eukaryota; kingdom Metazoa; phylum Chordata; class Actinopteri; order Cypriniformes; family Cyprinidae; genus Carassius; species Carassius gibelio. The sequence goes on along the minus strand of NC_068385.1, from coordinate 2,630,814 downwards.
CGCAGACTCAAACTGAACTTGATGACGTAGATGTCACCTGAGCAACCTGTAAGTCTTCTAATCGCTGTGCCAAGAGATATCTGAATCACCCACCGAATCTTCCAGACAAGGCGAGCGTGAACAGGAGCACATTTTGCTAAGTATTCTGATTAATTTTCTCCCATGACTTTATGCCTCCACGTCCCCCAGATTGCCTCATAGACAGTAAAAGATTGTCTCGCGAACTTCTCCTCCTGTCCATAAGCTTTCTCCTTCTTTCCAAAGCGCTCGGACAGTTGCGCTCCTGAGGCGTCTGCCGTTGCTGAGCAACCTAAAGATGCGGAAAATTCAGCAAGGGATAAATGGATTTGCAGCCCTAAAAACCGCTTGCAGTAGCTCTGCTACTAAATTTATTTTACAATGGCAATCCATATACAACAATGATCAGCTGTTCCTTCATCTTGAGCTTTCATCGTTGTTACAGGAAAGGATGAAGCTGGTTGGTTAGTTCTTGTCACATGACCCGCGGTGCGCTTGTATGGAGTTAGAATTGTGTCTTTATTACATGCAAGAAAATAAAAGATCTGAGAGAAAAAAAAAGTTTGAGAGAAAAAGTTATCACACTGATAGCAAAAAAACAATTCATGAGAGAAAAAAGAATATTTGAGAGAAAAAGTTTTCATGCCAATAGCAAAAAATAATAATATTTGAGACTAAAAAAAGTTTTGAGAGAAAGTATTTTCTCATAGAACATAAAAAAAATATACATTTGAAATTTTTTAAATTATTTCTGAGAAAAAAAATCTCTCTCAAAATACTTTGAAAACAACTCTCAAATATATATTTTTTGCTATCAGTGTGAAAATATTTTCTCTAAAAAAAAAAGTGTTTCTCTCGAAACGCTTTTCTTTGCTCTTGATGCAATTTCTTGCTCTCGTGTCAGGATTTTGCTTTCACTGTGAGAATTGTGTCATGGGCGGGGCCACGTTCCTATTGGCCAGTCGGGTGAGCATCGTCTTGTCTTGGGAGTCGAACTGAATCATTTCATCATTGTTCGGTTCACCTGCATAGATGCTGCCTCTGCCTTATGGCTAGTTAAGTTGAGCACGGACACTCCAATGTTTGGGTAAGATGATGACACACAGCTGGCTGAGCAAGTTCAGTATCACTGAAGATTAAACAATAAAAAATAGCACTCATATTCATGAATTTATGTGTTTTATATTATTTGCTTGCTAATCGCCAGTGCTTTAAGTGGCCCAAAAGAGGTGCCGGTACTCTATTATAGCATATATATATATATATATATATATATATATATATATATATATATATATATATATATATATATATATATATATATATATGTTTTTTTTATGACTCCCCTCATCCCCATTGTAAAAAGAAAAAAAACATAAAAAACAATGACAGTTGTAACAGTGCATAAATCAGACCTTAACTCTAATGAGCTTAAACTTATTTTTGTACACAGTGCCCGAACTGTCAATCACTCCTGTAGGCGTGCATCACTGACTGTCCTCATGGCAGCTGCACCTGCAGCAACTTGCTCTCTTCATCAAGCTTTAAAACAAAAAGGGGACAAAACGGTCGTATTGTCTTTGTGCATATGGATTAATTAGATAAATAAATAAATAAATAAATTCGTGCCTAGCCGCCTACGGTATTTTTGTTTAGAACTTAGAGAAAAGATGCTGCAGCCAATGAGCAGCCGGCGGGGGCTGGTTGCAGGACGACTCTCAACCTCCGCAGACAGTTTTTAATGTTTATCAGACAATAACTACTCAAGATTTTGCTTTAGTATCATTTTCGGGACAATTAGGGCCAGATTCGGGATTCTGGACAACAGTTTAGATTTCGGGACTGTCCCGAATTTTTCGGGATGTCTGGTCACCCTTCCTGAAAGAGCTGCTGCATTACTTCATTACCTTGTGTCTGACCTGTAATGGTATCACACAGACTTGGTAAAGATTCAGCCAGCGAGTCATCTGATTCTGACCGTGCTGTTCTTATAATAATCAGAGTCTCAAGTCAGGAGAGCATAGGTGTTATTCAGTGTCTTTGAATATCACAGAATTGAGCCTTCGAGTATCACACATTCTCTCCGGCCACGTTGATTTGTAATTGACAGCGGGAAAAGCGACGCAATCGCATGCGCTTTTCACTAGTGAAACTCAAAGGTTTATGTTAATATTTTTTTGCTATCAGTGTGATAACTTTTTCTCTCAAACTTTTTTTTTCTCTCAGATCTTTTATTTTCTCGCATGTAATAAAGACACAATTCTAACTCCATACGCTTGCAGCAATCTGAAAAGTAGAGATGTTTTTAACTCGACCACGTCGCTTCCATTATGAGCGTTCATACCGCGCGCCTACATTGGAAATATTGAATATTGATACATACTTTTCCTTTCCCTTATTTAATTTAAATAACTAATTATTCTATCTGAAGACCTTATCCTCCCACTGTGGATAATCGACCCAATTACCTTATTTAATGTAGTGGGTTGTTCGTCTGTAAGCCTAAATATCAGTTTAATTTAGCAAAACAATCATTTCAGGGACATGGCGAGTTACAGGCTAATGTTGTTGTTTTTTCTCTGTGTATTAAGACTTTGTAAAACTGCACAGCGTTTTTGGCTTTTGAAACAGTATACTCCATTTTACACCAACTACGCACACATTTCCTATCACAGATGCCTATGAAAGATGATCGAACCAATCAGAGTAGGTTTGGGGCTGGGCAACACTTGTAGCCCTGCCCCATACGCAGCACCGCATCGATCTGCAATCTCCAGCCGGGTGCTTCTCTTGGGTTATCCCATCATGTAGGCTACTTTAATTTATAAGCGGCATTATAATGCATGTTGTACCAAATCCTTGCTGTTGTGCTAAAGTCTGTAAGACTGAACATTTTACATGCTAGTCTACATTATAAAATAGGCTATTAGAAACAGTAATAATAGTATTGAAAGACAGATATTATTTATTAAGCTATGACTCTGGATAATTTGTTTTCAGAATAGAGGTCAACAATCTCCCACGATTCTGAAAACAAAACATTAGACCAAAACAAAATAATAGGCTACATGGGCTAATTCACTTAGGTTTCTTACAAAATGTTTTATTTATTTTTATTTTCTAGCCGGTGTCACCAACCCGTCCATCGCGGTCGACAAGTCGATCTTGGAAGCATTTTAAGTCAATCAATCAATCACTTTTATTTATATAGTGCTTTAAACAAAATACATTGCGTCAAAGCACTGAACAACATTCATTTGGAAAACAGTGTCTCAATAATGCAAAATGATAGTTAAAGGCAGTTCATTATTGAATTCAGTTATGTCATCTCTGTTCAGTTTAAATAGTGTCTGTGCATTTATTTGCAATCAAGTCAATGATATCGCTGTAGATGAAGTGACCCCAACTAAGCAAGCCAGAGGCGACAGTCGATCGCGAAGAGTTTTAAAAATCAGAGAAAAAAAACAATATTTTTATTCATTATTATTTATTAATTTAAAATGCACCATGCACTCTCAGAAAGAAAGGTACAAAACTGTACCTTTTAAGGTACAAGTGGCCGTCGCTGGGGTGGTACCCTGAAGGGTACAATTTTGTACCTCTAGTCAGAGGTACAAAATTGTACCTTCTATCTTTGTACCATTTAAGGGGCAATTTTGTACCCCAAGGAACAATTTTGCAAAGAAGGCAAAAAAGTACACCTTAAGCATCCTCAGGATACTGTCTAACCATTTTGATTATTTTGGTGTCTGTGTGCATGCATAAATAAATAAATACCTTGGCTAACAAATAGACAATTTTATTTAGAAATGTTCTTTTAAAAAGATTTCATTACATCTCACAACAGCAAGCATGTCAAGAAAAAAACTAGCTATTCAATGAAAAACTCAGAAAAACTCATCAAACAAGTAAAACAGACTTATTACACAGGCTACATCAAGTACTGCACATTTTGAGGTTTTCAGCAGTTTGTCTTCAGCAAGTGTATCTAGTGCTAATAAATAACTTGTCATCAACGTGGTACGTGTCTAATGCCTGGTAATCAACCTCTTCACCTGGCAAGAGGACAGTCCATTCATTCTCACATTTCACACAGTATGAATAAAAATGACGACAAAAAGAAACCGGAATTAAAAGCTTGCCACACAATAACCAGTCTGTGTCTATGTTAAGAATGTACTTAATCTGAAAAAACAATGGAACAGCTTCTGCATGCAGATGACCCACAGTAAACACATCTTTAACACAGTATTTGACATCATTAAGCACTACTTCTGTTACTCGTTGAAGTTGTTTGCCTTCAAAATTGACATGGCTGTACTTCTTATTTGCTTTCACTGAATGCTGTAGAGCCACAGGCAAAGATCGAAATGGTGTGCTCACACAACATCCAGCAACTCTCTCATATTCCCCCAACATATTAACAGAAGACAATTCCCAACATTGTCTGTGTTGATGTCGATTACTTAAAGTGGATGAAATGTTAACAAAATTTCTACACGTGCTGGCAACCTGTTTAAAATATTGATGTTTTCCTTCAAATCTTAAACACCATAAAGAACGCAAAGGCCCATAACATAACATCAAACGAGAGTAATGGATTAAATAATGACATTTTGGAGTAAGAACATCAACAAATTCTTTAACTGTACATGACAAAAACTCAGAAACTAAAAGATCAAGAGTGGGAAGCCATTCTTTTTTTACAGCTGGTGCCATTACAATGTCAGAAATTTCACGACAAAGTAGGTAGACATGCCAGTAGCTACAGCCCTCAGGAATTCTGTGTGCTACCACGAAGGGCAGCAGGCGAAATAAACACCATTTCTGTGAGGCAGATCCTACTATACTGCAGCTGCGTAGAAGTTTTTCAGAAAGAGGAGCTGGCTTATTTTTCTTATCATTCTGTCCAATAGTAAGTTTTCTCAGCTCTTCATTGAACTCTTGTATGGTTATGACTTTCTCTCTGTGAGCTTTACTTAAAACAAGGCGCAACACTAAAGGAACTACACCTTCTAGAAAGTCGTGCATCACATCCGGAGGTAGTGACGTTGTAACATCAAAGTAGTCGAGTTTGTCAAAAGGACAGCCTCCCGTGACACCATAAATGGCTTTAGTGTCTGGATTTTCCTTCACACACTCTAAGTGGTATCTGTGGACATCCGCAGTTCTTAAAACAAAGTCAGATTCATTAAAACATCTCTTAATGTCACCATGTGTGGCCATGCAGTACCTACAAATTCTACCAACATTAAAAGACATACTGAATCCACCTATTAAGTGAGAGGAAAGGTTATCAGCAGATATAACTGCAACAGCTGCACAAACATTTTTTTCTGAACCATCAACAAGAACATTAATTCCTTCTGATGAAAGCTTTTTAAGATCATCTATCAATGGCTTCAAAATTTCATCTAGTCCAAATTGTTTCACATGGCAGTAGCGAACAAGTAAAGCTAAATGCATATGTTTTAACTGAGAGCAATACTTGGTACCCACATTTCCAACGGTATAGTAAATTGCGAACAGTTTGTGCTTGTTGCGTTTAGACCCCAGGGGATTACATACTTCGAATTCGTCTTCATAAAAATGTAACCTTAGTGCTTGTGGGTTACCTGCAAATATTTTGTGGTTTTTGAAATGAAGTCCATCTCGATAATCATTCAGAACAAGTTCATCTTTTTCTATATTCAGCTCAGCTTGTATTTGGTCCCAAATGTCCTCATGAGAACAGTATTTCCTTAATACCTCACAAATAGGAACATAAGAGTAACTTCCAGTCTTGTTACCACTTGGGTCTCTTAGCGTGTACTGTATGGGTTCAGTCATCTCAAACTTTTCTTTACAAAACTCTTTTAACATATGTGGAGACCTAACAAGTCTTGAGGCCTCTGAAAAAAAGTCTGGGGACTGTAGCACTTCTTGAAGTTCTGGACATGCTGCAAGATCAAAGCCATTTTTTTCTAGATGATATGCAAGAAATTCATCATAGTTCTCTTTGAAAAAACTAAACAGGAAATTAACATCATCCAAAATTTCTTGCTGTACTGACTGAGGCAAGTGATTTTTTTCTCTGCATTTCAATGTGAAGGCAAAAAGGTTCTCTCTAAATTGCTGCAACAGCTCATTCATGTTTGGGGGCGCTGAAAAAGCAACATCAGTAGTACATTCTTTCTCAACCTCCTCAAGCAGAGGCAGAGGGTCAGTAGTCGTAGTAGTAGTCTGTTGTAACACCATATTTTTATGCTTTCGGTAAACATGACATCTAAAGGACGCATACTTCGTGAATGATCTCTGACAGTCATTAAGACCACAAGTTATTGAAAAATTTGCCTCATGTGCATGAATGAGACCAATGTGCTGGATTAATTTGATGATTGTAAATGTTCTTCGAGAACATTTAGGGCAATTGAAGAGGCGGGGCATTTTTGCTGATGTTACTATAAGAGATTAATTATTCTGGTAACTGGGGTAGGTAGAGGCTTGTCACCATCCACAGTAAGTTTCAAAACATACCGCTAAAGAAACACCAGGGTGTTCTTCAGGTGGGATGGATATGTCAAATTGAAGACAAAATAAGCACAAAATGCTGCAAGAGCCCCTTCATCCACACCGTTTGCCTGGCAGATTTCGATCCCATCAACTTTGATGACTGCAGTGACTCTTCTTGTAAACACAGTTTTCCAGTCAGTGGTCTCCTGTACTTGAACAGTAGGATATGGTGAGGATGGTTCACTCTAAATGACAAAGCACAAAACAGATTCTGTATCAGTAAAATTTTCTCAGCAGTTGACTTAACTGATGGAGAGAAAATTGACATGCATAAAGACTAAGATAATTAATATTCACTCATTTGCATTTTGCCAAAATACAGTTTAAGGATTGCACAGAAATTTAAAACTATATACGCACCTCTCCAAGCACAATGAAATGTTCAAGTTTCTCTCTGAACAAGGCTGGCAACATGAGAAGTGCTGCTTTAAAATCAATTCCTGGAACATAAAATGTGATACACAAACAAATATGTAAAAATCTATCAAAGGCAAGAATTTAATAGGCTTAATAAAGTGCTAAATAAAGTTTAGGAGTCAATTACCAAGATGGTCTTCACAGAGAGATTCTTCTCTAGCTTCTTTGTGCAGCTTTGCTAGAGGGGATTTCCCTTGAGCGAGCCGTAGCACGCTGGATGTAATGTGTCCAAAATGTTCTCGAAAATGGCGGCTCAGTTGAACACATTTATACAGGAAACCAATTTCTTGATAAAGCTGCAGTTAATTGAAAGACAAGCATAAGTAAATCAGAGAATTTTATACAGTTTTAGTGTGTTACATGTTATTTAGATTTTGTAATTTCATAATTATAATTTGCACACTAACCCCTGATGGACTCTTCAAGAATGGATATTTGTTGACGACATCTTCAACAGTCATACCACTAGTAATCTCCTGCCGCCTCCAGGCAAAGGTCCTCCTCATTCGATCTTCAACAATATGAGTCTCTGGCTGTGTCCTTCTATATTGGTCCTGCAGGACTTTCACATGTCCCTCTATTGATGTAGCATCCTCTCCAACAGCATTAATCTCCTTGTGCATAGACAAAAACAAAACAGAGAATTTTATTTCTAGAGATGCACCGAAAATTCTGTGCTGAAAATTATTGGCCAAAAATGGCATTTTCATTTTTTGGCCAAAAGAGAAAAATGGCCAAAAATATGAGCTGAACATGTACACAGGTTTCACTCTCTGTCTAGCTGCTGTCACCGAATGGTGTGATGCTCCGCTCAATATTTTGCTCCATAAAAATGTGATCCACTTGTGAATCGCTCCAACGAAATAACACACGGACAGGAAATTTCTGTGCATCTAGAATTTTTCTGTTTTGGCCAAGAACTTTTATTTTGGTGCATTCCTAGTTATTTCTCATTTTAGGCAGGAGAATAATGAAAATTTTTGCATCTTGTCACTTAAAGGGTTAGTTCACCCAAAAATGAAAATTGTCATTAATGACTCACCCTCATGTCGTTCCAAACCCGTAAGACCTCCATTCATCTTCGGAACACAGTTTAAGATATTTTAGATTTAGTCCGAGAGCTCTCAGTCCCTCCATTGAAGCTGTGTGTACGGTCTACAGTCCATGTCCAGAAATGTAAGAAAAGCATCATCAAAGTAGTCCATGTGACATCAGAGGGTCGGTAAAAATTTTTTGAAGCATCGAAAATACATTTTGGTCCAAAAATAACGACTTTATTCAGCATTGTCTTCTCTTCAGGGTCCGTTGTGAGCGCGTTCACGCCGCTGTTGACGTGTTTTCTGGTGCACCCAATAACAAAGAAAACATGTCAGCAGCGTCATACGTCAACTGTCACAGCAGTCAGTCACACTCACAACAGACACGGAAGAGAAGACAATGCTGAATAAAAGTCGTCGTTTTTCCTATTTTTGACCAAAATGTATTTTCGATGCTTCAGAATATTCTAACTGACCCTCTGATGTCACATGGACTACTTTGATTATGTTTTTCTTACCTTTCTGGACATGGACAGTAGACCGTACACACAGCTTCAATGGAGGGACTGAGAGCTTTCGGACTAAATCTAAAATATCTTAAACTGTGTTCTGAAGATGAACGGAGGTGTTACGGGTTTGGAACGACATGAGGGTGAGTCATTAATGACATAATTTTCATTTTTCATTAACCCTTTAATTTGAGAACAATACACTGGTAACAAGTGTAAAAATATTAATATTATAAAAATATGCTCTCACCAAAGGCCTTGTAATTTCTTTGCAACTGCTTTCTTCAGGTTGCAGAGACTTTTTTGAATGACCAAACTTCTGTTTAAGTCTTTTCACTTCTTCAACTTCAGCCAAAGGTGTCCGCTCAAATTTAAACTTGCGTTTCAGAGACATGTGCCAAGTGTGCTATAAAAAAGAAAAGTAGTTTCACAAAATAAACTCCATTAACCAAGAACCAAAAGTAGAACATTAAAGGTAAACCAGCTACTTACATATCCATTGCCCTCTTTGTCTTTTAAAAAGGGATACCTCAGAGTCAGGGCCTTAGCCACTTGAACATACTCTTCTGTAGTTGGATACCTACAAAAATATTTTAAACACACGAGTGTAGCATTAAATGTTGTATAAAATGGAATGTAAGCAATTAAAAAAGGTATAGGTAATGAGAAATACATTTTGTACTGAGCCATGCTTTCATACAACGTTCTAATAATTTTGTTTCGGTCTGATGACGTTAGTCTGCATTCTTTTCGGTCCAATTTGGCCTGAACATCAAATGGAAACTTCGGAACTTCAAAAAATGCAGGGAAAGCTGTTGATGGGCTGATATTACTATTGGCAAAAGAGAAAGTAATATTCAGACATTGCAGAGTTGCAGGTATACATAAAATAGCACAAATACGGTAAAGTAACGGTTTCAGTACTGAAAAGACAAATAATTAAATTAACAAACAAAAACACTAACTTCAGAATTTTACCAAGTTTTATTTAAAATATGTGCCATACCCATTACTTGATCATCTTAGTTGTCAATTCATACACTGTGGTAACCTAATAAATAATTATATAGTAAACATAAATAGTGATGCACCAAAAATGCTGGGCACACTGGGCTGAGACTGTACACTCTCCATGTCAAAGCTCCTGTTATCTTATCTGCTCAAGTTGTATTTTCTGTTGATATTTTTGACAAAGAAAATGGCAGAAATTTTAGAGCACCTCTAATGCTCTACATTGTTGCAAATGCAAGAAATTAATAAACTAAGCACTAGTAAAAGTACAGCAAAGCAAAATGTAGAGAAGCATGCATGGGAAATAACCTAGCTACTTTTAAGATTTGCTTTAAGAATAGCTCTCTGAAACAAATGAAATATTATTAAACAGCACAATTACCTTGCTCCAGCTCTTGACTGGCTTTCTACAGGCACAGGTTCAAGAGTTAATGTCACTGTCTCCTTCATCTGCTGAACAAATCGATGAAATTTTGCTTGTTTTTTAAATGATCCCTCAAAGAGGAATGAAATCATTGACTCAGTCAGTCCGATGTCAACAGTCTCTCCATCCACATCATTGTCTATAACATAAAAAAGAAGAAAAGTATCATTTAATTACCCATCAAACTGAAGCATGTACTAAACCAGTGTTTTTGAAGCTTTTCCTATTAATGTTAATTGGACAAGAAATCAAATACACTGCTGGATAAAAAAAAAAAGTATATTCTATATATTAAGTATGAGTAAAAACACAATGCATTAGTCTCCAACCCTGCTCCTGGAGAGCTACTGTCCTGCAGATTTCAGCTCCAACCCCAATCAAACACACCTGAAGCAGCTAATCAAGGTGTTCAGGAATAACGTTACTTGATAATTACAGACAGGTGTGTTGGAGCAGGGCTGGAACTGAAGTCTGCAGGAAGGTAGCTCTCCAGGAGCAGGGTTGGAGATCCCTGCATTAGAGTGTTCAGCGCTTAATCCATGATGTTCACGTTCCCTCATTTGGGATATGAATAAAAAGACTGCAGAAAAATAAAATCTCTCCGTGAACACACGTTACCGAAAAAAAAAAACTACAGGAGACGAATTTACATTTTAAAAGTGAGAGAGACACCTCCCCCGCTTACAAACATCTGAAATTAACGTTACTCTCATGTTTGTAACGAATAAATATTCGCTCGAATGCTGTCCTTTTACTTAATTAATCACTTGCTTTGCAGTATCTAACGTTACACAAAATGTCTGTGTGATAAGGAGTGCGTTGGGCAACTCTCCTGCTGCCCATTACAAAATGTCGTCATACTCGCAAAGGCGGTAAAATTTGCCTCAAAATGTAAAACGTCAATCACTAAGTAGCTAACGTTACCGTACAAATGGTAATATTGCAAATATATTCCGTAGTGGCCATAGTTATTATTATTTAAGCAACAAGGTATGAGAGGCGGATAAAAAAAAAGATCACGGATATCACCAGGAAAATCCTCAAGTAACGTTAACTTAAACACTTCAAACTTTTAAAAAATGTAACAGCATAACGCTACTCACCTTCAAACTTTTTCCTCTCCTCTTCAGTGACTTCGATACCAAATTGTATTAACTCCTTTATTAAGTTAGCTGTAGACATTCTAGTCAGCTCCATCCTGCAGGCCAACGAACGTTAACTTAAACCAGCCAGTCTGACGCAAGCATTTTTAGCGGGCTAGAGCAGGGGAACATCAAGTTCAACAAAATTAACCGAACATGGCGTCCCACGTGTATAAATAAGATTATATAACATTATTCTGCATTTACCTGAGAAATATTAACTCCAAAACAGACTCCGCGTTGAAAACCGTGCGAGGTTCCGTCAGAGCACGCCCGCATCAATCGCAATCGCAAACTGAACAACTCAAGCCAAGCGAGGGAAATTTTCTTAAAGCGACATCAACGGTAACGTCTGCATGAGCACGTTTCGAATATAAATACTTGAGTATAATTAAATCTTGCCATTCCGCATTGTCCTTATTCAAAATGTCATTCAGAGTCTTAAAAATTTAATAATTCAAAGGTCAAAATTTAAAAGTTTTAAATTAATAAAAATACATTTAATAAAAAAAGCTTTTCTGACTACTATAATATTACAACAACAACAACAACAAAAAACCTTAACAGTTATTCAAAAGATTTAATTTAATAATTTCATTAGCTTTATGTTTTTTTTTTTATTATATCTGTCTCATTTTACAGGTAGGGGACAAGTGCACTATTTGAAAATGTATTTTTTACATTTAAATAAATGTAATGTATTGATGTTATCATGAGATGAGGCACATTAAAGTAATAAACAAAAAAGAAAAACACATAGGCCTACTCTAATTGGGGCTAAACGTAAAATAAATATATAAATAAAAATAAAGTAATTCCAAGGTACAAAAATGTACCTTTCACATCTGTATCTCAAAAGTTGTACCTTTATAACTCATTTAGGGACCATAATTGTACCCATAAGGACCTACTGTGTACCTTTAAAGGTACCATTATATTTTTTGTTCCCCTAGGAACAAAATTGTACCTCCACAGTACCTTTTTTTCTGACAGTGTGTGTGAGCCTATTGTCTATAGTAAATGGTGTCTAGGAGAGGGAGAGGGGTATATCTGTGTCCAATCAAATAGCCTATAGTTTACATATAATGTCAGTAAAACAACCGCTTTCTTTACTTTCGCCAGGCACCGCAGAGCGAGTCTCCGCTGACTGCGCGCACCTCCCCAAACAGACGAGGCATTTATACTTGACGCAACTGTTTGAAAACCAGACCATACAACTGATTTAGACGCGCAAACTGGGTGTCGGTGTGATGACGTACTTATATCCGTCTGCCCTGGCAGATTCGGCTCAAAGTCATAATATTTTGTATGCAGTAACCTGGGTATTTCCATTTTGAAGTGTTCGAAATATGTTTTAAAAGGGAAAGTGAAAAGGTACATTATTGTCTTAGGCCTGTAATTGACTGAATATTGTGTATATATATGAGCAATAAGCCTGTTGAAATACTTAACAATGTTATAGTAGGCTACTGTTGAAAATGTTGAATTGTAGTTGACAGTTTGTGTAGTTATATACTATTTGTATAGTTAAATATTTTGCTATTGACTAACAGGCAACAAAGAATGTCAAAGTAGAACTTATCAAGTGGTAGATCTTGGTTAACATTTGGAATTTGGATGTAATCTTAGGCCTGAAAAGGCTGGTGACCAAATCTCTTGATTGAATGAATTAGACAACAATGCATTTTAACAGCCACTGCTCGCTATGGCATTATTTGAAGCGTAATGAGTTATAAGGGCTCATTTTGAATGCGCTTGCCACAACGTCAGCTATATCCGAACTAGGCCTACTATAAACTTTTATCACAATATTTTCGTCATTAATAATTACAAAAAATATAGGAATAACGAATAATTATAGGAAACTGAGCAAATAACATTATATAAACGGATCTTTTTGGAACTCCTAATCAGTTAAACCATGAGTGCCCAACCCTGTTCCTGGAGATATGTAGGCTACCTTCTTGCAGAGTTAATCATCAACCTTTATCAAACACAACTGAACCAACTTATTAGGATCTGAAGGAACAACTGATAATTACAGACAGGCGTGTTTGAACAGGGTTGGAACTGAACTCTGCAAGAAGGTAGATCTCCAGGACCAGGGTTGGGCACCTCTAAGTTAAACCCAATATATTAACGGTGGAATGCTGCAATAAGTTTAGTATACCCCAGGATCACCATAATATGGTCATATACAGAATGTATTACTGTAATAAACAGTAAATATACTCAATACTTCAAATTCTAACTGTCATCAGGTGTATTTTGATTTACAAATATTCAAATGCTCATAGAACTACAAATGCACTACTATGTCCACTATCAAAGACATTCACTCACATATGATGCTATGAAAACAAAACTTATCAGCATCTGTATAATCTGGTAAAATTGACCCACTACATTGAGAGGGAGGGAAATATCCTCCATTTTCACAAAAATGAATAAATAAGCAACCACTTTCAAACAATTATTTATTAAACAACATTTATTCCCAATAGAAATGTATTGAATTGATAGAGCTATAACAGAAGACCACAGACAACACATCAAGAAACAATTTGGTCCTCAGCTCATTTTAAGCAGAAATCACCTGACCCTGTTTCCCCAGAATTCAACAAGGCAATCAAGTTATTAGTCCAACACAAACAATTTGAAATCTATTTGAAAAAATAAATAAATAAAATGCAGTATCACGATTATCTGCTTATAAACATTTTTATCCTAAGCTCATTTTAACTTGTTTTAAAATAGAACAACAACATATCACAGCACAATTAACCAGTTAAACATTTTTGCTACATAAACATTTAAAAATCTGTCAATTTCTCAGAAGAAGACAAGACAGAAATAAATGCTACATAATCTGGCAAAACACACATTTTTAGTCCTAAATAATGACGAAGTGCATGTTTGAATTTGAAATGCTCTTCGCTCTCGGGGCTTTAAACGTAAGCTGGCGGTGTAGAAAAGTCCTGGCTACCTAAGTTGTCCTCGTCGTTGACGGAGGCTGACTTAACTTGAGGCCCTCTCTTCATTGGTCAGTCCGCATGAGACTGACTCTCAATGTGCTTGTGTAAAAAAATAATTGGTTCTTTTCTATTTGGTTTTCTAAAAAAAAGTATATTCATCTACTTGTTTCTGTTTCCTGATTAATCTCTCTCCTATATGTTGTTGGCTCATTTATATTCAACATACAATTACCATACTGGGCAGGAATGCAAATTTAAAAAGTACTAGTATCTATTAAGTTCAGGATATCTCTGGTCTAAAAAGTCACTAGTAACTAAAAAATAAGTCCTAGGTCTATTTTTTGTTAACACGGATAGTTTAATTAAATACTAGTCACTATTGGAATAAGTACTAGTATCTAATGATTAAGCACTAGTATCTAATGAATAAGTACTAGTAACTTTACAAAAGACACTAGTGCCTAAAGAATAAGCACTAGTAGTTAATGAATAAGCACTAGTACCTAATGAATAAGTACTAGTACTTAATGGAAAAGATACTAGTTACTAAAAAATAAGTACTAGTAACATGAAAAAAAGATACTAGTACAGCGTATAGAATAAATGTTAAAAAGGCTTTCCATGCGCAGCGTCTCTCTGTGCAGCGCAAAAGCCCGTGTTGACAGTTCGTTTAATATAAAGCGGGCAGAGGTGGGTAGAGTACCCAAAAACTTTACTCAAGTAAAAGTAAAAGTAATTCTAGAAATATTTACTCAAGTAAAAGTACGAGTCTTGAATAGTTACTTGAGTAAGAGTAAAAGAGTATCGGATAAAAAATCTACTCAAGTAGTTAGTTACTAGTTACTTTGGGTCATATACGGAGCCTATTTTTATTTAGATATATAGATAAAATGTATGTAATGTATGTGTGTGTGTATAAATGTATATATTTCATCAGCCTTTACTCCAATTTATGTAATTTATTATAAACCCTGTCTGTTTACTTAAGTAACAGAGATGTCATGACATAACATATTTTTAATACGACTGACTTTATATTAAATAGGAATTTAACATTGAAAGTTAATGTGATATAAATATTGCTACTAATGTTTCATTGTTCAGAAAGAGAGCAAATAACATTTACATTATTAAAGATCATTTTCACTGACAGTCTAGATTTCAATCACTCTCAGAAACTCCCATTAAAATCACTGAAACTGTTAACACTGTGAAATCAATATCTTAATTATAGATTCGTACACACATCTGCACTCTGTTGTTTCTGACGAAAGAATTCGCCAGAAAGAGGTATTCAGTAAGTGAGCGAGTGCAGGAACCACCGGCATTTCAGCGATGACTCATCGGAACACCTCTGATTGGCCATTGCATTCAAAAGCTCAACAGAACCGTGTGTGATAGTTAATACGCAGCGCTGTAAAAACGCGTCTGTCTCTGGCTCAGCGCCAGCAAGCCATCCCAGATCTGAATTTAGCAGCTGATGATATGACTTGCTGAACGTACTCGCACTGGTGTGATTGTATTAAAATTAATAAAATCTTAATCGGCTATTTTTTGTCTTTTGGAAGCTGCATTCAACTTGAATCCCCTCTGTTATAAGCCACACACGTACAACAAACTAATGCCACAGTGGTATCGTGTACTGTAATCGAATGTAGCCCAAGTTATTACCTGTTAAACAGTAGACAGCACACGCGTTCATCTAATAAGGATCTCCATCGTAAGCAAATAATAGCTTTTGCAGATTTGCTTTCATTTCAGTGCAGTTCCATAGCCCCGTTTTCAACGCTGCTGGTGATCTTAAACGTTACAACTCTGAGTGAACCGCTTCAGACGCTCAGCGCACGCTGAACGACTCATTCAAAGTGATTCACAAACCAATTCACTCGCCTGCCAAATGGTTTCATCAAGCCTTTGAACAGAATTGACTCAAAAGAATGAATCATTCGCGAATGGGCATCGCTAATTGCCCAGAGAAAAGTAGAAGGCGCGTTTGGAATAAACTGAAGCATTTATAACATTTATTGCATTAAGATAAAGTAACAAGAGGAGCGTCGCCCACAGTAACGAAGTAAAAGTACAGATTTTTCCCCAAATATTTACTCAAGTAAGAGTATAAAGTACCCATCTTTAAATATAGGCCTACTCCGAAAATTATTAGTTACCCCGAAAAATTACTCAAGTAAATGTAACGAAGTAAATGTAACTCGTTACTACCCACCTCTGAAAGCGGGAGATTACCAGATACAGTATTTTGCTCGTGCCCTTGCTGCCCTGGGCCCTTTAGAGGTCTTGGGCCCCTGGGCAATTGCCCAGTTGCCCGTATGGTTAATCCGGCCCTGAGTATACGACCCCTATTAAAGTAAAATTAAATTTAATTAAATTTAAATTTAAGCATTGAGCAGAAGCTTTTATTCAAAGCGACTTGTTTCCACTTCTGCGCCTCACTAAAACCTGTTCTACACGTCTCTCAAGAACAACGTCATGCGATCCCACAATTTCACCAAGAAAGAGAAGTTATCAGAAAACTAATAAAAAATGTTGAACATTCCAGTCGCATTAAACTATCGTTACCATGGAATCGGCGCTTCATCTGCGCGGACAGGTAGCAAACTCCATCTCTCAGTGTTGTGTGTTTGTTTCGAATAAAATCACAGAAATAGATACAGCTGTTCGTGACACTTTCATTCATGTACCTGACGTTTCTGTTCAATGTTTACTTTACAGAAATGTTTCCACTATCGCTCCGCTGCGCTTCACTAAAACATGCTCAATAGGCCTACGCGCTCTCGTGCGATCCCACAATTTCACCAAGAAAGAGAAGTTATCAGAAAACTAACAAGAAAAAGTCACATGAACTAGCACGATCACAAAACAAGCACGATAAAAGCGACAGCTTGTTTGCATACTTTGTTAAATATTTAAAAGCAAAAGCATCGATGTTTTACTATAATAAGTGATAGGTTACATTAATCATGAATTAATTTATCGTGATTTAACATTAGTCACGCAGAAATAAAGCGTTATAGACAGCCTGCTTATTCAGTCGAGTCTGTTTGTGTTTATTTGAAGTACAGTAGCCATCACAAATAGAAAAAATTATAATTTCTATATTTTTATAAAAGCTCCCGAACAAAACCCATTATTATATTTTTTATGACATTGGCTACTCTCGAGTCGAGACTTGTGACAGTTAAAATATGTTACTTAATAAATACACGACCCATGGTTTTCGTCGGGCCAAAAAAAAAGGCCATTTGGCCCTGAGGAAGCACCGATGAGGCACGATCAAGCCCCTGAAATGACAGTGGAAATCTTACATTATTATTATAAGGCTATTATTAATATTATACCCTCATTGGGGGCTGAGCTCCCCAAATGAAAATCCTAGATTCGCCCCTGCTCACAAGTCAAAGTTGGATTGGTCTAATATTAATCTGAAAAATCTGACTGATTACAACTTGGTTAACTTGTCCTAACAACTTGTTGTTATGCAACTCGTCTCAATTCAGTCCAGTAAAGCTTTCAAACAGTAGGACTAGTCTATTAATTTTCAGTGCCTTGGTTTTAATTAAATGAATATTTGCTAGTCACATGTAACGTGATGATTACACAACACAGCAAGGCAGCGGCGTATGAGGCATCCTCTTGAGAAGGACGGAATGACAATACGGTTTCGCAAGATATATTTCACACGCTCATCTTGGGCGTATCCCCGATTAAAGGAGTTTACTAAATATAGATTTATTTATAAAGATTTTTCAACTAGTAAATATGCATATAATGAAGTTAATGATACATGTAAAAGTTAATACATTTAAATTTGTTTTTGTGAGTAAATGAATAAATCAAAACAAATCTAATATCTCCCTCAATCTCATTTGAGGTGATGTAAACACCTATAGGCTATCACAATATTAACTTCTTATTATGGAAATGCTCGGAAATCACTTCACGTAACCCTACAAGAGTCCTATGGCTGCAAAAAAAAAAAAATTAATAAAAAAAATAACGTTTAAGATTTAACACAATTTTTTTTTAACTGCTACATAACGACTTTCTTCGAGGGCATTGATAAATTGATAGAAATGTAGTGGAGTAAAAAGTACGATATTTGTCTTAACTGATAAGAAAAAAATAAGAATAATTCTCAAGTAATTATAGATAGGCTACTTAAAAAGTGTACAACAGTAATTAAGCAAATATAGCCTACTTCGTTACTGTCCAACCCTGATTAGCAATAGTTGTTCAGTTCTTTTACGTGCACTGCATATCATTTTATTTTTAAATAATTGTAAAAGTCCTGTAAATTACTAAACTGTGTGTGTACGGAACATGATTGTGCTAATTCTTAAGCAACTGTAAGAAAAACATATTTAATGAACTTACCAGAAAACACAAGATAACCACTAGACACAGCAGAGTAAAAAACCTCCGTAAGCATGATATTTTCCTGTGAACTGTAAAAGCAATATGTTATCAATTTATTAAACCTAATGTGGTTATGAGCCAATTTGAAAAATGCTGAATGGGGGAAGTGTTGCCAAATGGAACAACAAAATGAAAATATTTATATTTATAATATTTTATAATATTTTCCCCATTGTTTTATTTATTTATTTATTTATTCATTTATTTTATTTTTATTTATTTATATATATATATACATTTGTTTTGGTGAGACCATTTAAAGTTAAATCATCTGCTATCTGTAATTGCCCTATTCATATTAAGAAGTATTCTGAAATAACTTACATTGTTTGTTCGGAGATTCAAGTTCCATTTTATTTTTTTAAGGCACAAGCCTCCTTTTATAAGACCCTGAACTGTAAAAATAATTTTCGAATGTTGTTTTAATTCAGTGATAAATGTTTCTTATGTACGTTTCAGGTTTCTCCGGTTGTCTCGTCAACATATAATTAATACTCCTGCAGGGGCGTGTCTATAGCGGTAGTGCATGACCCCAAACAAAAAGGTAATAAAATATTCATATGTGAAAACCTATTAAATATATTGAAATATATTTTTAAAATATATTTTTAAATGCATGGAACATAGGCTAAAGCTCATGTTGCATGTTAAATTATGTGTTAATGTTACATTCATTCCTTTATATGATGTATCTATCTCTGATGTGATGAACAATATGTGATAAGCTTGTTTGCATACTTTGTTAAATATTTAAAAGCAAAAGCATCGATGTTTTACTATAATAAGTGATAGGCTACATTAATCATAATGAATTAATTTATCATGATTTAACATTAGTCACGCAGAAATAAAGCGTTATAGACAGCCTGCTTATTCAGTCGAGTCTGTTTGTGTTTATTTGAAGTACAGTAGCCTATCACAAATAGAAAGAATGATAATTTCTATATTTTAATAAAAGGTCTCGAACAAAACCCATTATTATATTTTTTATGACATTGGATTATTATGGATAACCTGTCTAGTGGTTATCTTGTGTTTTCTGGTAAGTTCATATTTAATGAACTTACCAGAAAACACAAGATAACCACTAGACACAGCCCAGTAAAAGACCTCCGTAAGCATGATATTTTCCTGTGAACTGTAAAAGCAATATGTTATCAATTTAAATTAAACCTAATATTAAACCTAATGTGGTTATGATATTTATTAAACCTAATGTGGTTATGAGCCAATTTGAAGAATGCTGTATGGGTTGAAGTGTTGCCAAATGGAACAACAAAATGAAAATATTTCGATTTATAAATATTTTCCCCCTTGTTTTATTTATGTATTTATTTATTATTATTATTATTATTTAATTTTATTATAATTATTTTTTTGGTGAGACCATTGAAAGTTAAATCATCTGCTATCTGCAATTGCCCTATTCATATTAAGAAGTATTCTGAAATAACTTACATTCTTTGTTCGGAGATTAAAGTTCCATTTTATTTTTTGAAGGCACAAGCCTCCTTTTATAAGACCCTGAACTGTAAAAATAATAGTCGAATGGTGTTTTAATTCAGTGATAAATGTTTCTTATATACGTTTCAGGTTTTTCCAGTTGTCTCACATTTAATTAATACTCCTGCAGGGGCGTGTCTACGTGTGCTTCACCCAAAACAAAAAGGTCATATAATATCCACATATGTGAAACCCTGTTAAATATATTGAAATATATTTTGAAAATATATTTTGCATGGAACATAGGCTATAGCTCATGTTGCATGTTTAATTATGTGTCAATGTTACATTGCATTCATTCCTTTATATGATGTATTTTTAATCATTGCTTTTTTGGCAATGCAGCCAAATTTTATTTCTACACTATAGGTTTAAAAGTTTAAAACTATCTATCTATCTATCTATCTATCTATCTATCTATCTATCTATCTATCTATCTATCTATCTATCTATCTATCTATCTATCTATCTATCTATCTATCTATCTATCTATCTATCTATCTATCTATCTATCTATCTATCTATCAGGGTTACATTTGTAACCTTGGAACAATTTTATTTGCATTCTTGAAGACTGCACCAAAGATTACATGTCATTCAGTCTGGCAGAATTTCCTGCTGCACACTTCACCACCAAAATGAGCTGTAGAGGCCAAAATGATCATTGTGAATTTAAGAGCCTCACATTATATTTATAACAATCCTTGTTAATGTTTGAATTGTGTTTCATGGCAGTTTGTGAAGACCGATATTCAAGAGATGTTGGCACAGCCTGTACAGAAGTCAGTTCTAGATCCACTCTCCACACAAGACCTCTTTCTCATAGGAATTTCTGTCTACTAACACACTCAGGGACATGAACACTTGAATATTGCAAGAATAGGGAAAGTAAGAATTTAGTGTTAATGAATGGCTAACTAACTGATTAAAAAAGTCTCTGGCTGCCACCTACTGGCATAAATATGTTACCTGCAATTAAGTGTGTAAGGGCGTGTTTATCTGATGTATTTTTGTGGGACCATGTGATTAGTTTTAATGTACAGCAAAATTAATTTTGTGTATGGTTAATGATGACTCTTAAATAGTTAAATGCAATGCATTGAATGCCTACTAAGACTTGCACATTTGTGCATATTGTTTTGACCCTGGATGCTTACAGAAGGATAATATTTTATTTTTGTGCTAGAAACATCATGACCATTCATCATTTTTGTTTGTTCATGCTGAACTGGTGTTGTTAAATATACTCCTTATATTAATAAGTCAATTCAATTGATATTGTCAATATTTTTAAGTTGCACTGTCTGGAGATTTTGAAATTTTCTAAGTTTCCAATTTCAGTTTAATTTATTATGAAGGGGAAAATTATAATTTATATAAAATGAAAACATTTACATATATGTAGATTAAATTAATTTACATACTGTACAGTTTTAGTAAACAGGAATATGTTCTGTGAAAAGTTTATTTACTTATATGAAATGCACATTAAAACGGATGGTTAATTTAATATTTGAATGTTTTAAAAATATATTTACGTTTATAGAAAAATAAATATACATGCACAAACCTAATATGTCAAAAACTATAAGAAATTAATATATGGACATATATTGCAGATTAGTATGTTTACGTAGTCTATCTAAATGTATTTTCATGCAAAGGAAATAAATATAAAATATAAAAATATATTTACATATGTTTAATATATGTGAAAAATATTAAAAAGCAGCCAAAATCAAATATTTAAATATATTTTTTAAATATATTTGAAAGTGAAAGTGTAGTGGCATAAAGTGCACACACACAGCAGTGAGAACACACCATGAACACACACCTGGAGCAGTGGGCAGCTATATATGGTTGCCCGGGGAGCAACTGGGGGTACAGTGCCTTGCTTAAGGGCACTTCAGGCATGGGTATTGAGGGCAGAAGAGAGCGCTGTTTATTAACCCTCCCCCACCTATAACTCCTTCCTGCAACGAGACTCGAATGTGACCTTCGGGTTACAACTCACTAACTCCTGTACTTGAAATGGTTTCTCACAGGTACGTGTAACAAGATAGTTTCGCAGATATGTGAGACTTTTTTTTTTTTTTTTGCGAGTACAGTAAACGGGCCTGCAAGTAATCAGGATGGGGTGACAAGACTTTGTGAGAGTAAGTGCAAAGGCACACGGTGGTGAAGACCGCATGTTAGGGAAAGAGGACGCATTCTATAAAGTCTAGGATTGCAGGATGGGGTCTGGAATGTCAAATCTAAGATCGATCTCGGACAGTCCAATTTACAATGGCATAAAAAATAAATATGGGAAATAATTACGGAAGTCATACTGGGTTGAGAATCATGATTTTCCAAAAAAGAAAATGTACCTTTAGTATAACAACCCTGAACAGTAATTAAAAGAGAGTGAGTAAAAGAGAGTTTGGAAAAATTTGAAAACAAATTATAACGAATATAAAAAGGATAAAAACAATCAAGAAGATAAGTTTCAGAACAAGTCAAAGTTTCGCTCATTATCTGGCTTGGCTCAGTGTTCATCTTCAGTTCTCTCTTCACAGCAGTTCAGTCAGTGTACTGTTTCAGTAAATTAATTACTCCGGGATATTGGTTTGTTTGCACTCAGAGAGATTGTCAGCCACATTAAAAAAGTTAACAGCTTAAGTCAGTGGAGTAATGCATATTGGGGATGTGAACCGTTTAAAACGATTAAATTCAATTTGGTGAACTGGTCCAAAAAGATCTGGTTACAACGAATGATTCATTCACGAACCGGATATCACAAACTGCTTTGTTTTAAACTCTCTCACAACAGACACGGAAGAGAAGACAATGCTGAGTAATGTCTTAGTTTTTCTATTTTTGGACCAAAATATATTTTCGATGCTTCAAAAAATTCTAACTGACCCTGTCACATGTAGTACTTTGATGATGTTTTTCTTACCTGTCTGGACATGGACGTACACACAGCTTCAATGGAGGGACTGAGAACTCTCGGACTAAATCTAAAATATCTTAAACTGTGTTCCGAAGATAAATGGAGGTCTCACTGGTTTGGAACGACATGAGGGTGAGATATTAATTACATAATTTTAATTATTGGGTGAACTAACCCTTTAAGTGGAAATTTTGTTTGGTCTACTTCTGTATCTGGTTATACTGTCAGAAAGCTGCATTTAAAATGTGTTAGAAAGAGATTTAATGTGAAAACTGGGAAGTGGTCAAGTGCCAAATTCAAACTTTAGCCACAATCCAACAATCCCAGTTGTATATGTACCAGTGGAAACTGAAAGACGATGAATTATGTGAAAAGCTTATCACAATGCTGCAAAAAGACAGTTTCACCTAATTCAGAAATTATCCCATTCTCTGAATTACAATGCTCAGCACATATCAGCACGTATCATTAGAAAGAGATTAAATGTTTGAATAGACCTGAAATGTTTAATCTGGACAGAAGATAGATGTGCTTTTGCTGTTGATTTGAGAAATGAACAGCAAATGTTGTCTGATTCTCTTCCACATCTTTCATTGTCCAAAAAGAACAATGAGCATAGGGAAGACATGGTTTCATATGTAAAAATGCGTGTTTTTCATGTGAATTGGGTGGAGACAACAGAAGAAAATGTTGAATGCACTCCAACACTGTCTGCATCCGCATGCACCTATTTTGCTGTTAAAGCTGTACGCACAGTCTGTGTGATTGATGACGCAATGACAGACCACTACTTTCTCTCAGCAGAGGAAATAGAGTATAACCAAGCTCTTAAAGAAGTCCCTAAAACACTTTGGGTTTCATCCAAATTTTACCTGGGACTGGTTAAAAATTGTGAACCAGTTCATGTCACTGCAAAGTCTGATTACAGACCTTGTAAACCTCAATATCCTCTTAAGTGAGAGGCTACTGAAGGTATAACACAAGTTTTTGAATCATTAATAGTAGCTGGGGTGATTGTGCACTGTGAGGATTCTCCTGTGCGTACACACATTTTCCCTGTTAAAAAGATAAAGAAACATGCAAATAAGATATTGTCAAACTTTTAAAACTTGTGTCTGCTGTGCGTCATAAGCCAGTTTGTCAATAGTGCTTGGGCGCCGCGTTGCATTATGGGACTTGTCGGCCATGTTGATGGCCTTGCGAATGTAAACATACAGCAAGTTGAACGAGAAGAAGCAGATTTGGGAGACAGAAAAAAGATGTTAAAATCACGAAAAGGTTGTGGAATTTACAGGTATATGCTAAATAGGGATGCAAGGGACCGGTATGTGGACAAAATCGGCACTATTTACGGTTTGGATCCATATGAAAATACCAACAAAGAGTGGAGCACTGACGGCGACTTGCTGCCTCACTTTTGCATTACAGATATACTCAGCTACCTGGCTTGTTTTGTGAGCGCCTACACTTCAGAACAGTTCCGAAGCTACAATTCATTGGAGTCTCATGTGCAGTTCACAAATGGATTGGTTCAGGAGCTGCAGATCATAATGCCGTTGAACAGTATACAGTAATACAGTAATCCGGACAAAGGTAAGCTGCATTACACCTAGCTGCTAGTTTAGTAACCGTTAGTGCTAACAACCATTTACATGTAGCCTACTTTTAACCAGGTTTCGAAATGACTTGGGACTCTTGGGGGGGTCCCCAAAATTTTTATTAATTAGCAAACAAATGTATGATCAAAAAAGAGAGAGGTAATCGAAGCCCTTGCCCTGCTGCAAATATCTAGATATTTACATCCCCGGCCCAACCATACAGACACAGAGTAAAATGAAATTCTGAAAAACTATCTATCACTTCTTCTTGCTTTACTACTCCTTCCAATACTTCCCAAAAACAATTTCAACTGATGATTTGAGTAGCTCTTTTTTAAAGAGCTACTCAGAGTAGTTCTAGATGATTGGGGAATTTTGTAGGGCTTTTGTAGGCCTAGTGCCTCTGCATAGAAAATAATAGACAAAACACAAGCATATATAAATGCATTAGTACTTGTGAAATAAAGCAGAGCTTTTGGTTTCTCAGGTAAATTAACTGTATTAAGTTACAGAAAACGAATAATCACATGTAAAATAACACTGCATTCAATGTATACATTAAATATGATTCATATAATTAATACAGTTTATTTTTAGCTACAAAAGTGTTTTTTCTCTTTCTCTTTTGTTGTTTGATTAATTTTGGTGACACAAACAGCTGCAGGTGAATTGTGTTGCTGTCCCTTTAAGACGAATGCATGTAGCCTATCTTAATGTTATCGTTTTCTTTTTTTCTGACTGCGTTTATGGGGAAACTCGTTGAGACGGGCACTTTGACTTATTTTTTTGAAACCCATCATTCATTTTTTTTTTCGTTCAAAAACCGATAAGAAAGACAAGGGAATTCGGTGTTCACAAACTTCTGTTTGCGACTGCGTGACTCTGTGCACCAACAGACCAGTCTCCATTTGGATGTTTAACATAAATATATAACCTACTGATACAGCAAAGACAACGTCGGCTGTATTGACGGCAAAATAGGCTACAGCATTTTTCGTTCTGTATTGACAGGACGATTTTAAAGCAGAATTTGATGAGAATTTGATGCAGTTGCAGATACCATAGAAAAAAATAAACACTAGGCGGGAGGCGCCGAAAAGCACGCTGTTTTTGCATCCCTGATATAAGGCTTGGCCGCCACGTTGCATTCTGGGACGTGGCGGTCCTGCTGGCAGCCTCGCGAATGTAAACATACATCAAGTCGAACGAGAAGAAGCAGAGTTAGGAGAAAGAGAAAAGATGGTAAAATCGTGAAAAGGTTGTGGGATTTATAGGGATACGCTAAATATGGATGCCAGGGACCGGTATGTGGACATAATCGGCACTAATAACGGTTTGGATCCATATGAAATTCCCAACAAATAGTGGAGTACCAACGGAGACTTGCTGCCGCACTTTTGCATAATAGATATCTTCGGCTACCTTGTTTGTTTTGTGAGCGCCTACACTTCAGAAAAGTTCCAAAGCTACAAGTCATTGAAGTCTCATGTACAGTCCACAAATGGATTGGTATTTCCCTGTAAAATATCCCGCTCTTCAATCGGACCTGTCAAGTCTCTGTGTTGTTGTCCTGTTGCTACTCCTTGCCCTTCCAGCGAAACAGCTGTTTTCAAAGCATCGTTTTGCTCACTTGAAAGCAACCGTGATATTGGGCTTTTTAAGATAGCGTGGTTGTTGTGAGAGCACGATTTCACGCCAATCTGTAACTAAAGTCACGTTAGACCTAGTTTCTAGGGCCGGGACTCGATTAAAAAAAATTAATCTAATTAATTAGAGGCTTTGTAATTAATTAATCGAAATTAATCGCATTTTAATCGCATATAAATATTTGACCTGAGAACAGTGAGAAGTAATTTTTTTTCACATGGATTTATAGTATACCATTGAATAATGACTGAATACATAAGCTTAAGCAACAAAATATTGTTTATTTTTGTTCAACCAAGTCTAGCAGACCAGTGCAATTTTTGCCATTAAGTGTAGCAATAGCATATTTAGAAACAATTTAGAAATAGTACATTTCAGAAATTCAGGAAGCTTATAGGTGCTGGAACCTTCTGTAAAGAGTTTTTTAAGTAAAGAACAATACTGTCAATTACATTCAGAACATTGGAAACACTGACTATTAGAAAACATCTCTCTGTTGCTTCAGAGGCCATAATATACTCAGGTCCAACTCTCAATAACCTTGGCCAAAACAATAAAGAGTTCAACATAAACTGCCAGTTGCACCAACAAAATAATACATAATTCAAAATAAAGTGTAAAGTCCACGCTAGCTGCTATATGTTTTGCGTTGAGGTGATACTTGAGGCTCGATGTGCTGCGTGATATGCGAACGCTAGTTGGTGCTTCAGTATAATCGGTCCGCCGAAACTCATCCAGTGAGAAACGTTCCGCGGTGCAAAAATAAGTCATTAAAAATGCGAAAAAATTTTTTCTGTAATTAATTAATCTTAGTTAACGCGTTATTTTTTGTGTAATTAATTAATCTCAATTAACGCGTTAAAGTCCCGGCCCTACTAGTTTCACAAATCACTTAACGTTAGTTAATGCAGCAGTTTTGTAGATGTAGATGTCAGCAGAGGGATAGCAACAAAAAGATGAATGTTGAAATTTCCCATATTTTGGATGAGTAACCCAAGAAATTTCCCTTATTTTCAATGTTGACTTAAGCTATATAAATGAATACTGTATTCAGATGTTATGGTCTCCGTGGTCGCGCCTCCAAGCAGGAAAGCGGTTTAAAGTTAATCCATTATCATTTTATTTCCCCATGGCGATTATATGTTGCGCTGTTTACACCCCACAATACATCAACGGTTTACCATGGTTGAAATAGATTTTTAATTAATCAAATTAAGACACAGGGATGAGAGGGAGTATGTCTAAACACTGCGCAGTAGTCCGTGTAGCAGTAAAGGAGGATGTCAACGTGGTGGTCATGCCAAGTAATGACGTCACGATGCCCAAGCCCTATTATCTACAATTCCCCCCAACATCAGCCATGTTAACACATAAGCACAATTTACTTTTGAAAAAAGTCGGTGATCTTTCCTTTTCCTATTTTCCTCTCCATGTGCAGGATTCCAAATTAAGAAAAATAATATTAGCTTCCTAGATTGCTTACTAAGCTCTCATGAGCATTTATGCTCAAATGACATTCACTTTAATCAACTCACAGACTTGAATTAAGTCCTGGTTATCTTTCGTAATCACTGACTGGACGAGTAACGTTAGGTTGTTAAGCTAGCTTTGAATAACTAACTGCTAGGTCTTCTGTTAGCTGGCAGATCATTTGTCTTCATACACATAAGTTACAGCTAGCAAGAAACGTTGACAGACGTACTCTTCTACATTACACTGGGTATCTCTAGTTAATGCAACTTTTGATATGGAAACTCGAACTCCTAATATTTTACTATAAACAATTATGAAGATATAAACACAATTGAAGCACTTACAGGATTTTCATTCAGGATTTCACTCTTTTTGATGTCTCTTTTTGCCGTGTTCATCTAGTACGTGTCTGCGGGAGCACCACAACAATCTGTGACGCTGTATAGGAACACACTCAGCTAATAGCTGCACTGATTGCACTGAGGAAATCAATTAATTATCGTTATAAATACAAAATGTCACTAAAACCTATAATCATTTTTAATGTTAAAATATACTTGGCGCGGACCCCCCAAAATCCAAAAATTAATTCTTATGGGGGTCCCTAACGACTTATGGAGGGTTCGGGACCCCCCAGACCCCCCTCATTTCGAACCCTGCTTTTAACTAACTTATGTGTTTCAAAAGTTAGTAGCTGTCAACCCTCCCGTTTTTTTTCTAGGGTTCTCCTGTATTTGAGCTCTTTTCATGCTCTCTTCCCCTTGTAGTATTTTCCTCTAAAATATCCCATTATCCCTTCCATCGGATCTGTCAGTCTCTGTTGTCCTGTTGCTACCCCCTTGCCCTTCCAGCGAAACAGATGTTTTCAAAGCATTGTTTTGCTTACTTGAAAAGCAACCTTAGCATGATGTTGGGCTTTTTAAGATAACAGCTTGGTTGTTGTGAGAGCACGATTTCACAGCAATCTGTAAGCAAAGTCACGTTAGACCTAGCTTCACAACTCGCTTAGTTAATGCAGCAGTTTTGTAGTACGAATATCTGCTGTCAGCAGAGGGATAGCAACAGAAAGATTACATTTTCCCGTATTTTGGATGAGTGACCCGAGAAATTTCCCTCCAAATTTTTTGGTGTTTACTTAAGCTATATAAATTAATATTCCGATATGGAAAGTGGAAAGTGATGGAAAGTTAAACCATTAAAAAAATTCCAAGGGCGATTATGTGTGCGCTATTACACCGCACAATGCAGCAATGGTTTACCCAGTGTTGGGTATAGTTACTTCGGAAAGTAGTTAGTTAAGTTACAACGTTACCATCAATTAAAAGTAATTAGTTATGATACAGCGTTACCTATTCATAAAAGTAACGCGTTAGAGTACTCATGCGTTACCAAAAATTAAAAGCCGTTTGCAGCGGCTCACACATGACAGACACAGCCCCCTGCCCCTTTAAATGCACCTAGAAGTCGTGACTCCCGACAATGAATAACGTCAGTCATCCGACTAAATTAACACTGCAGGATAACAATAACAGGAAAGACAGTCAGCAATCGGCTATTCCACATGGCGTTTTATTTATTTATTATCACAGAACATATTATTAATCAAAATTCGCACCTAACGTTACCCAGCCCGGGTAGCCTAGGCTACTGTATATTATGAGCACCACAAGATAACTCTTGATTTTTCTTTAACTTTAAATAATGCAGTTATCAAAGTACAAGTATGCTTACTTGTAAACACAACCTTAAACAGGCTTGCAGATTTAAATCCATTTAGAAATGATGAACAACCAGCCAGCCAATGATCTAACAGAAATTAACAGCTGCCTGTCAAACAAAAATGATAACAAACCGACCGAATTAAATCCTTCACTGCCACACAGGCAAATGACAAATCGCTTAATAGCCGAACTAATTATTATTAAAGTGTCACTCACAGTCACAAGCCTAAATTCGCTGTAACACAGTCCTCTTACATTTACTCTTCAAAGTAGTGATTAAAACGTAGCAGAAGCAGATTTTCGAAACATTTGTCCGACAGTCGATTTCTTTTTCGTTGACAAATTGAAAATAATGTGCGTACTTCCATAAACCAAACGCTGTCCTCTCTGCTATCTTGCCGGGAGTTCGAAAAAAAAAACCCCACCCACACACAGGGTCAGGCGCAGGGGGCACAGACGCATCACAGCCATTGACTTTACGATCACAGAGCTTCGGCTCCGCTGATACATCCGCAGGTGGCACAGTAGACCTAGGCATACTGTCTGACAAAAAGCAGGCTGCAGTCGGGATTTTCCTTTCCTTAAAATAACGGATTACTTTTTTAAAAAAATAACGAAGTTACTGATTACTTACGCACGAAACTAACGCGTTAAGTTACACATTTCAGGAAAAAAGTAATTAGAGTACTCTAACGCGTTACTTTGTAACGCGTTACCCACAACACTGGGTTTACCATGGTTGAAATAGATTTTTAATTAATAAAATAAAGACAAACGGCTAAGAGGGAGTACGTCTAATCACTGCACAGTAGTCCGAGTAGCAGTAAAGGAGGCCATCAACATGGCAGCCATGCCAAGTAATGACGTCAACGACACCCAAGCCCTATACTACAGTTTGTAAAAAAGGAAGTGACATTATTAGGTCATCATCACTAAAAATGGCAAATCTTTATTTTAGAAACGAAAAGAGGCCATTCAAAAGATTCCAAAGCCTGTCACAAAAAAGCAACTAATGTCATTTTTGGGGATGTGTTCATATTGTTGAACGTTCATTCCAAATTATGTTATCAAAGAATCGCGCCTGAGTGCTTTGGCTCACGGAAGGGCTTGCAACCCCATGACAAACTGACCTGGATTCAAGAAGCAGAAAAGCATTTAAGAATATATTACTGCTAAAAACGTCACCAACCCAGGGACTCCCAGACCCAAAGAGAAATTGTGTACAAACTGTTGATGAAAAGAATGGGTTCATTACTACTGTTCTGTTACAGGATCATGGGGAGACCTGTGGCCTATTTTTTATGTTAGAATAAATTTTGCTACCCAAGTCAATTGCTCTGCAAATGTGTCGCACATTCCAAAATTGATGATTGTATTTTTAGGTAATAAATAAGCTGATACCACAGCAAAGAATGCAGCTATGAGAACAGAACCTTCTTTTACTTGTGTAACAATTTAATACATGACGCATTCACACTCCCTGAGTGCAAACTGAAAAATAAACTCTTTGGCTGAAGACAGACCATGTCTGCCAAAACACTTTTTCCCACGCTATGTAAAACTTGTATATGGCCTAGATAACGTGAGTAAGGGGGGAATGTTTGATTTGCTAAATCAATATTGGTTCACAAAGGGATTCAATATATTTGTGGAAAGGTATAATCATATCATATCATCAATCATGTATGATCTGTGCCCCAAGCAAAGTGAACAGAGGGCAAATGATGCCCAAAGCGGCACACCCACTTCCAAATCAACCATTTGATCATATAATGTACAAGTGACAATGGCACACCTTTTGCAAATGAAACATTAAAGGAAACACAATGGGGTGTGACATTAAAAAACAAATAAAAGAAGTGTTGTATGCAAACATGACTGTCTTTGGTAAAAGCACTCCCCATTGTGTCAGTGTATATCAAAATGAGAAAAAGTCTAAAATGGGTCGCACACCGGACTAGAAGCCCAGCTCCATGCCGTGGCGCAGGCACGTGCACAGGTGCACACACCTTTTTGCCCTTACACCCCGAAGTGCCCTTTTTTTTTTGGTGGTGTTTTTTTTTATTTATTTTTTTATCAATGCTACTGGTCACCCTTTACGTCTGTCTGTCTGTTTTACAAATATTTAGCAAATGAAAGTTCTTAAAACGAGCTTGTGTAAATCTTATTCGATCCTCAAGCTGTCAGTAAGCTGATAACTCCGCCCCCTCTATATTCATTAAATCAACTGAAGTTCAACAGCAGCCGCACAGTAGACAACAGCTGAGCTGAACAGTTTTGCGAAGGGTAAATAAATATCTTGTTGTTTTAATAAGTACTACTAAACACTATGTCTATAAAGGCTCATATTTATTTATTTGATGTCTAACTGACTCACTGACTGAGATGTGGGACGTCGCCTGAGAGAGAGGGCTAGCATTTGCCATCTAGTCATAGCCAACACTTAAATAGCCTGTGCATACAGTTGCATTTCATATTTTATAAAATGCTATTTTGGCCAAATGCATTTTACCACAGGAAAAACTGAGCGCTCCGTCTATATAGCTACAAAAACTAGTTTGTAACCTGTAACGTTAGATGAAAATGTAATGTGATGACGGCAGGGGCAGGCGCCGTCGCCGTTTTAATGACGGACAAAAAAAAAAAAAAATCACATTTGCTGGCCAAAAACAATATATTGATAAGTAATACAACAACATATAATTTGTTTGTACCATCGGAAAATCATAACAGGTGCGCCCCCGCGCTGTTTCGTACTGGAACTTACACAAAGCGACGAGTGATCCTCGTCACCTAGATAACTATATTTCTAAGAAATTTCTTCTATGATTTATGATTGCTGATCCACTTAATTTATTAACATTTAGGCTAATCACGTGATGGTATACTCTCCGCTCGTGCTCACATGTATAAAATGTTGTAAAACATGGTTTTACTACAGTAATGTAGTAAGTTAGTAACTAAAAAAAAATTACAGAAGATCACTGTGAAATCGTTATATTTTATCATGCAGAATGTAATTCATGATTCATTCCAAGGGTTCATTTATTTGATCCAAAATACAGCAAAATCAGTAATATTGTGTAATATTTTTAAAATTTTAAATAACTGTTTTCTATTTGAATATATTTTAAAATGTGATTTTATTTTTGTGATCAAAGCTGAATTTTCAGCATCATTACTCCAGTTCAGTACTCTTCAGTGTAACGTGATCCTTCAGAAATGCTTTTCACTGCAACTGTAGTTTTCACACTATTTTTATTTATTTTTTTATTGCTGGCTTATTTTAGGGAAAGTGTAGTGAATAAGAGACCTTCAAGAAGAGACCAACATCCCTGGTCCGCCACAGTGTCAAATTTTGCCAGGTACATGGCTCACAGAAGGTTGATGTTGTAATTAGGGTTAAAGAAGCCCTTAAAACCCTGTTTTATCTATATTATCTAATTAACTTATATTATTATTATGGTTGTTATTAATCGTGAATAAATCTAAAGCTTTCAGCGTCTGTGAATATTAAGCGCAATAAGACAATATATCCTGCAAGTTCTGCATGTCTGTGGAATTCAAGCACAGAATGGCCATCGGGAGAACCGGGACAGTTCCCTGTGGCCTGGAAGCCGATTTGGCCCACTATTTTAATAATATTTTTGTATAATTGCATGCTTAATGTACTAAAGCAATTATTTCCGAATTCGCCATTCGATAATTAAATTCTAATAAATCATGAATCGGTTACTCGTGATTCGCACACTTTCCATGCCTGCACCAAACGGTTTAAACAGTAAACTATTTATTTTGATTTTTTTTATCTGCATTAAACTTTAGATCAATCTCATTAAAGTAAAAGGCAGTACTAAAGTCTGATTTTGTGATGGATGTGTTCAAATTTGATCATTTTAGTTCAATTGATGAAGGATTATGAAAGTCTGACAGTGTAGAGCGCTGCTGTAAGGTTAAACCTGCATGCTGTAAATGTTTGAAAACGATTAACAGCTGCAAATAAACATTCATTAGAAATTTAGAAAACGAATCAAAAGTAATCGGTTACATTAATAAAGTAATTGAAAAAGTTACACTACTATTACATTTTAAATAGGCTAACTTGTAATCTGTAACCTATTTAATTTCCAAAGTAACCTTCACAACACTGCTACTGGCTACTTGTTGGTCGAATCTGCCGGCCATACCTTTCTCAAGCCCACGTTCGATAAATTTTCTAGAACTACTAACAGTGGGACTCTGAGCTCCAAGATTGTGTGCATTTTCTCAAGAATCATCATGTATTGGTCAGGACGGACAATACAACGGTTATAGCCTACATAATTTGGCAGGGAGGAGTTTGTTCCCACAAGCTTCACTTGTAAGCGAAAGAACTGATTATGTGGAGCAGCAGGACCCTCCCTATATGAGACACATGTTCCAGGAATAATGCACAGGGGAAGCAGATTTACTGTCCAGAGGGAATCCTCTGTATGGGGAGTGGAGACTTCACCTCCAAGTGATCCTCAAAGTGTGGCAGAGATTCGGCTGAGACAAGTTATGAAATATAATGTTTTTAATTAAGTTATCTTTTTATTTTTATTTTTTACTGTATGTGTACATTAAAAGTACCTTTTCCGCTACAATAATGATCCTAAACTAAATGACGATAAATGTCTTGGCTATGTTGTGTTTATTGAACCAATCAGATAAGAGTAAATGGAGAGTGAGTAGCTGCGTTTACATGGACCCTTCTAATCCGATCGTAATAGGACTAGAAGCACAATCAGAATAAAAATATCACATGTAAACACGTCAGTCGGATTGAATTGGCTCGATCCGACTAAAATTTTGATTGGATTGTAAGGGGTGGTTTATCCCTTTTGTAATCCGAGCGAGAGGAGATGTAAACACTTGATCGGATTGAAAACTGAAACTGGAAAGTACGGTACTGTGCATGCGCAGTAACGTAGACATATTGTAATGACACATGATGGACGGAACATGGTGTTCTTCCTGGTGAATAAAATGTCATAAATAAGTGTCCCGTCATTATAAATCTCCCTTTTCACTCAGTTTATGTGAAGTGGAACATGACCACATCCCAGCAGTCCTCTTTTAAGACTCTCATCAACAGATGACTAGTTTTGAGTGCGGGGAAGAGGCACTTTTATTACTTTTTTTATAATGTTAAAGTTAAGCAGCTCAACAGTTCATGTGCTGGATGTTGCCTAATTAGGACCCGAAGTAGTGTGTGCTTTTTAAAACAGCAGCAGGAAACTCTGTATATTCATACAGTGTGTGCAAGTCAAAAGAGAAAATCCGATCAGAATCTTGTGACATGTAAATGCGCACATCAACCCGATCACTTTATTTACCGTTCATGTAAACACTACATTCGGATTCGTCAAGGAGAATGAATTCATTCCGATGGAAGCAAAAAGTGTCCATGTAAACGCACCTAGTGAGAGAATCTTGACAAACCTGTAAGCACAGAGAAAAGAAAGATGGAGCTGTAAATATCAGATTATTTCAGGAACCTTTTGGTCTGTAATCCAGCCATAGCATTGCTAAAAAGACCCAGCAGAGGTTGTACTTCCTTTGCCAGCTGAGGAAATTCAACCTGCCATAGGAGCTTCTCAAACAGTTCTACTCAGCTATCGAGTCCATCCTGTGTTCATAACAGCCTGGTTTGGTTCAGCTACCAAGTGGTAATCACAAAAATGTCAATTTAATGGATGATTCCAGCTATATTTATAAATACAGTATATATTTTATAGAACTGAAACTGTGCATGGGTGTTGTGCTAATTCTCAGTAACCAAAAACATTTTTTTTTACAGCTGGGGTGTGAGCTGGTGTTTCATAAGAAAGGTTTCGCATCTGCATTTGGCAACTCACAAGTGATAGAATTTGCATTAATCCATCTGCTAGATAAAATGTAGAAGGTGGTCAAGTGTGACATTTTGCTATAGAGATTAGCACAACCCCTTCAGTTCTTCCTTAGAAGTTCACATGCAAGTATATAACACTACTCAAACATGATGTATATGATTATGGAAATAAAATAGTTTTTGGAAAGCTAAATTATTTTAAGAATATTTTTATATATGTAATAATAAAAGAAAATACATTATATATATATATATATATTTATATATATATATATATATATATATATATATATATATATATATATATATATATATTATGTTCTCATTCATTAGGCATCTTATTGCCCACTTTATGTTTTAGAGTGGCCTGGCTGAGAAACATATGACAGCCCGTTTCTTCCATGTAAGAAAAGTAAATCATGTGTTGGTAAATTAATTATGACTTTAAATGTCATAGTTATCAAGTTATGACAATACTTAGTTCTGGTTATAGCTTTAAAATTCAAAATTATAACATAAAAGGTTGAAATTATGACATACTAAGTCAAAGGCAAGGGTGAACCAACACCAGGGAAAAGCTATTTTGACTTAGTATGTCATTATTTTGACTTTAAATCTCATTATTTCACTTTTCATTTTTCTTTTATTTGATCTGTATTTTTAAATGTTACCTAATCCAGTATAACTACTTAAATATATTTGATTAGGTTTGTGAACGTGTAAAGTATGCCTATATTAGACAAACATCAGGAGTGACAAATAATTTCAAAAAATAAAATAAAACAAAGTATTTTAGGGTAGTTTTTCTGCACGTGACCTGAATTTTCACATGTAATAATAAAAATTTATCCGGGGCAAATAAAAGAAAGTAAAATGTCTATCTCATTTTTGATGATGACAGGGCCTGGATGAATGTTCTCTTTGCTGTAGTGACAGGCCGTCATTTGCCACACATCCAGAATATAAACACCAACATCCTGAAAAGCCCAACGGAGAACTCTGTCCAGTTGTAGAGAATACCAGTCACTCCCGAAAATATCCTATTATAGAGACAGAGAAACACAACATCAACCCTGAACGTGCCATCACAGTTTGGCCTCCTTTTATTTGAACACATGATACTGTACAGCAGGGGTCCTCAACTCTGGACCTCGAGATCCAGTTTCCTGCAAAGTTTAGTTCCAACCCTAATCAAACACACTTGAACAAGCTAATCAAAGTCTTAAGGATTTCTACAAAGTTGCAGATTGGTGTATTTAATCCAGGTTGGAGCTAATCTCTGCTGGAAATCGGATCTCGAGGTCCAGAGTTGAGGACCCCTGCTGTATAAACTTACCTTATAGCCAGTGTTGATAGTCTTGATTATAACAGTAGTGTCAGGTGACCGATGTAACAATGCTAGAACAGCTTTGCGGATCGTCAACACTCTATAGGTGTAGTAATCCAGAGGGTACGTGGTGAAATGGGGCCCCAGATTGAACATAATGACTGTGTGGGGTCCTCCAGCCAGATCATCGATCTCATTACTGATGTAGTGCAGATTAGCAATTTTTGTTTTCTCAGTGCGAAGAGGAACGCCATGAGCCCTCCAGTGTAAGTCAATTTTGTCTTCCACATCCACTGCTAGGAGCGGCCCTGACTGATATTGGACATGCAGGTTCATCTGCTTCAGGTCTCAAAAAAACATGACACCAACAAATATGATCCCATGTATTGCACATATACCACGAACGCACGCGCACACACACACACACAAACATATATATATATATATATGTTTGGTTCCAAAATGTGATAAACGGCATAAAAAAGCATTTCTGCCAAAAACATTATTGTATCTAGTTGGTATTGAAAAGACAATTTACAGTTACATGTTGATACAGTTATCATGTTTTCTCCTTTTTTTCCAAACCACAACAAATGTCAGTCTCCCTTTTTTTTTGCAGAATGCATTATATCCACTTAACCAATCACATTGCACCATTCCACAAATTCTAGAGAGCAATGGAGGCCCTTTGAATACAATAGGAATCCTAATCCTTTTTCTCATCTTCTTTGTACTTTGTGATCAACAAACAAGAACTGCACAATGAATCACATGAGATTATCATGCCCATCTTGTCAGTAAAGCCGGTTCTGTGATTAATAGTTCCAATAAATCTCCATTACATGCTTTCACATGGAAATTATTCAGATGTACTTAAAACACACGTGTATTTTCATGTAGTTTCAATATGAAATATATCTTTCATTTTGATTAAATGGATTTATTGCATTTTGAGGGGAAAAGAAGAATCATGGATATATTACATTTTAGGGAATAAGATGCTATGTGAAAGTTTAAAACAGAAAATATTGGTTTTCATCTTGTAACTTTCTTCATAAATAAAAGTCAAATTAATTTACTTGTATTTCGGAACCAAATTCTTCATATATATATATGTATATATATATATATATATACATACACACACACACACACACACACACACACACACACACACACACACACACACACAGTATATATAAGCAGCTATTTATCTTACTTGGTACTTCTTTCACAAAGAACTCAAACCACTGTCTCATAGTAGAGTCTCCCATCATGTAAATGTGTTTGTCTTTCAGGCACTCTGTTGTCGCTTGGGTTGTAAAATGGCGGGTGCTACAGACAAAAGATGTCCACACATCATTCAGGTAGAAGCCAGCTGGAACTGGAGTGTGTAAACCAGGATGACATTTCTCTGCTACATCTGGAAGATGAGTGAATAGAGGATGTAAGGTCTTTAAGGAAGGTACGAGTTTTCCAAAATTTGTCTAAGCTGGTCTTTTAATTTTCAAATTAATTCCTCTTTTGTGTGCAACCCATTTCCCAGCATGTCTGTGATGGACTATTCCTCTTGGTTAAACTACTGATCAACATACCAGCAGTTTCATTTCCATGGGAATTAAAAATTTTGATGATGCTCTTATCTCCATTGATATCTTTGTTAGTTTGCTTCCTGTCAAAGAGAACATTTGTCTGTCATACTGCCTTCCATCAATGCATTAAATAAATCAAGGATAAAGTCAATAAAGAATCATTTAATCTCACATAAGCTCCTTCTCTTTACCAGTCAGACGATTTCTATAACCTCCCATAGAGTGGTACACAAGAGCACTGCATGGCAGGGATTTGGGTCTCTGGCAGCGCCATATTTCTTTGGTACGGGGATCTTTGTAATCACAGCAACAATTTTCATTTCCCATAAGTCCATTCTTGTCCCACTTAACATTACACGTCACTGTTTCCCTCAGCCTGGTCTTATTTGGTCCTGGTCCCTCGTAATATCCATTAAAGTACACCCTGTCAGAGTCAGTATCTCTGTGATGCTTCAGGACCTGCACAGCTTCACTGGAGTGAATTAGACGCACAGCCACCTGGGCTTCACCGGCCCATGGCAGGAGGAAACGCGCAGAGTAGGAGCCATTGTACAGGTCCACCACCTCCCCAAACACACTTGCCTGTGACAGAGGAACATTTCAGTACAACTCTCTCTGTCTGACCCAGGTACAGAGTTCACAGTAAAAACAACAGGCAAGTAATGTTTACAATCACTGACCTTAGTTTCAGACCAGAACAGCTTGGCTTGAAAAAAGTCGCCTCCATAACGCTTAGATTTATTATAAAAGTCCTTTGCGTGCACCGTAACAAAAAGTTCCTCACCAGTTTGGTAGTTCTCTTTCAGGTTCTCTATGATGAATGTGGTGTGAGCTGGACTAGTACTCATGGACACATTTGTGATTGATCTGTCAGGCCCGTCCCAGTAAACAGCCTGCTGTAACCTGGAGTAGTCATCTAAATGGATTCCAAATTCAGAGTAAAAAGAGTTTATTGGTGACTGAGACATTTCTGAGACTTCTGAATTGATTCCTGCAGGAGAGCCAGAGTTTGAAGAGTTCTGAAGTCCTGCACAGTGCTGAGACAAAAAGCTGGGTGAAGGGTGTTTTTTTCTTCCATTTCCCATATAAGACCATATAACCTACAAGGATACAATAGTGTTATTTTTTTTACTCATTTTACTGTTATTAAACATCCAATCTACATTTGATTCTAAATCCAAATTTGGAGGGAATCAGTTGTAGGTTCTTTCTTCTTTTCCTTAAAAAAAAAAAAACCTTCCAACATTTACACACTTCAAACATAGTTAATCATTCAAAGTCCTGCATGCCCTGCTCAGTTATCATACCCAACGTTACACCATAGAGCTATAGATTGAGGCTTGGTATTTTTTTAAGTCACTTTGATAAGAAACACAAATGTAAACCTAAATGTACAAAGTACA
The DNA here is from genome assembly GCF_023724105.1 of Carassius gibelio. NCBI lineage: Eukaryota > Metazoa > Chordata > Actinopteri > Cypriniformes > Cyprinidae > Carassius > Carassius gibelio. The sequence goes on along the minus strand of NC_068385.1, from coordinate 2,591,224 downwards.
ATGCATAATTAATACCAAGCAAATTGCAAAGGATCTCAGGAAAATACATTAGACCAAAATGCCAGTAAATTTGATTTTGAAAAACGCTAACAGCAGCCATTAATAGATCTTTTCAGGAACTCACCAGAAAAAACATGAATACCAGTAGACAAAGCCCAGAAAAAAACTTCCATAACCACGATTTTTCCCTGTGAACTGTAAAAGCAGTCTTACAAAATAGCAAGTTAACACAGTTTTATATAATTTTTTTTTTGTGAGGCCATTATTTTTTAAAACAGCTTGGACCAATTTATATATTTTTTCCTAAAATTTGATTTTGAACATATAAAAATTATCATAGAAAGTAAACTGATTAAAAAATAGACCATATCTCTGTTAAAAAAATTATTTCAGTCAGTAATGATAGTCAGTATGTGTTCTGCACATGGTTTCAAGTGAAAATACTATTTAAACAAAATGGTATACACACACACACACACACACACACACACACACACACACACACACACATATATATATATATATATATATATATATATATATATATATATATATATATATATATATATATATAAATAATTTGGATTGTTATTTGCTTTTATCCAAACTGAACAAAACAGGTTTAAACCTGTATAATCCACTGAGAATTTAACTGCAATTTTGTCCCTATAGCCCAATGTTTCTCCCTAGCCCAATGTTTTGACTGTTTTGTGTTAGCCTACCAGAGGAAAGACATGCTATTCTGTCATTTCATTTTTATTCAGTATAATTGTCTGGTATATTAGGCGTCAAAGATACAGTATGATATCTCTAAAATAACCGGATTAAGAACCACATAGTATTTTACATTAAGGGAGCTTTAAATTATATAAATATTAATGAGAATGAAATCAAAGGTCATTGATTCATTTTCTAAAAGTTTAGCAAGATCCAACCAGTGAGCTCTTTAACTCATTTTAAATTTTGTGCTATATCAACTAAATTAACATTTAATGACAAAAAAATAAAAAACATTTAACAATTAATTTCCGCTTATAACATATTGGCTGATTCGACATCATCCTGCATATGCTAGACTTAATAAATAACTAAATACGTTACAGTTTAAAATGTACTATTCACAAGTCTTACACCATTTATATATAAGTAGGCTATACTATCATGTTCTGCGCATCAAAGTGTTTAGCAAACAAATGAAATGCGATGAAGTATTCTGATAAATAACTTACAGTGTTGTTCCTGAGTTTCAGTGTCCGATTTTTTTAAGACATATTTTTGGAAGCATTTAATTTTTCCCATTTGGTGCTTTTTTGTATCTGAGTATGCGTTGCGGCAGGTTTCTGTACAAGATGGGTGGTCGCTCCGGTGTTGTTTTTTTAGGGGTTTCTTTTTTTTTTTTTTTATGCAGCTGGCAGTCCCACCCACCTGCTGTATTCGACAAGAAGCACTGTGGCTCACGAAATAACAGTTTTCACACTTTTCCACGAAACTGATCTTATTGTCTTATTTCCGCTTCCAATGAATGAATGACATTTATTGGATAAGATTTATCGAAGTGGTGAGAACAGAAAACGTTAATCAGAAGCGAATACTTTACATTTAGTTCTGTTTTGAAGCATTTGTTTCATAGACTATTTATCAATAAAATAATTATAAAAAATATAAATATACACTATTGCTAGTAAATCTGAGATGAAAACAGCGTCCTTAAAAAACAATCAAGGAAGAAAATAGATTTGCGAGCTTATATTGATTAGCCTATTATATTGAACAAAATGAAGTTCTTTGAATCTTGCCGAAGCTATACAAAAAAAAAAAAAAAAAAAAAAAAAAAAAAAGATTAGGAGAGAGCGGGGTCGAAAGTAATGTGGGACGAAAGTAACAAATCGATTTTCTCCGAGCCTATTACTACATTTGCTTTCCCAGCTATGACAGCATGTTCAACACGCAACCCTTCACAGAAATATCACGTGATTTCGTCATCATTTCCCGCAGTTAGGTCCGTAAACCTGTTTTCGACAACAAAAAGTAAATTATTGAAGAGGTAATTTTTTTAAAATTAGTTGTGTTGTTTTTCTTGTTTCATGTGTCACTGTAATGATCAATCTACAGGTTATTTAGTGCTTCAACACATCCTAAAGTTTGCATTATCAAAGTTTTTTAGTATAAAAGTAAATCAGGTTTAAATGTCAGGAGTTGGAGGGACGAAAGTAACAGTTGTTACTTTGGTCCCACTACAGTGACAAGTATTTATTTTGTTCCGGTACATGCTATTCTGTGAATTTCTGTGTATTGCATCATTTATTAAAATGTTAATGTCATATTATACCAAAAGAATATGTTTGAGTCAGATTGAGGGTCCGAAAGACAAACAGAGGTATGGTTTTATCCAGATGTTTATGAGAGGGCGTTTCTGGACATAGAGGAACATCTGGCCAGCTCCTACCTCACATTTACCTTAGTTATGTTTAGGTTTTAGCCATATCTTAGTCTTTACACCTCCACCTATGAATTTGCAGTGTTTCCAGATGTTTTAATGCACATTTTCAATTTATGCATAAAAACAACTGAATGGAAACATGAGTAGGTCTACTGTTACATTATGTTTAGAATTTATATTATGCTAATATAATTTAATTATTATATTGTTAATTCTAATGAAAAAATGTTTTATAAAAATACACTGAAAAAAAAGTTTGTACAGTCGGGTTTTGAGACATTTGATGAAACTTAAATTTAAAATAAAAATATAAAAATGTAATTTAATGTTTTTTTTTTGCAAAAATAAAGGTCAAAATATGTTTGTAGCTACATATTAACAAGGCCATAGTCAGGTTTACTTAATAAAAATGAAAGTAACAGAAAAAAATCTAGCTTATAATTGTTGTGTTACTTTTGACCCACCTGTGTGTTACTTTCGTCCCAACCGATGGGGTCGAAAGTAACAATGTTCAACTTATGTTCAAAGTGAAATTATACTGAAGTCTTTCTACATTCTCCAAAATGCCATCTGGTATTGTTAGACCACACTTATGAGTTACTGACCACCTCCTCCCGGCGACCACAACAAATCCTGCACTGCATCACACTGAACACTGGGGTCCGCAAGGATGTGTGCTGAGCCCCCTAGTCTTCACTCTGCTGACCCATGACTGCACACCATCACACAACTCCAACCTCTCCATTATGTTTGCGGATGACACAAGTGTAGTGGGTTTCATTAGCAACAGAGATGAGACAAACTACAGGAACTAGGTGAGCCACCTGGCCAGGTGGAGCAGTGACAATAATCTCGCTCTGAATGTGGAAAAGACGTAAGAGATTATTGTTGACTCCAGGAGAGTGCACCATGTTCCTCTGACCATCAATGGTGTGACTGTGGAAAAAGTGAGCAGCACCAAGTTCCTGGGTGTGTACATCACAGACAATAGAGAAATGGAAATGACAACACTGCAGCACTTGCCAAGAAAGCACAGCAGCGTCTCTACTTCCTCTGCAAACTGAGAAGAGCCAGAGCCCCGGCCCCCATCATGTGCACCTTCTACAGAGGCACCATTGAAAGCATTCTGACAAGCTGCATCACTGTGTGGTATGGTGCCTACAACGTGTCCTACCGGAAGACCCTTCAACGCATAGTGAGAGCAGATGAGAAGATCGTTGGTGTCTTTCTCCCCTACCTCCAAGACATTTACGGAACCCGTCTCACTCACAAAGCCCTCTGCATCACAGGTGATCCCACCCACCTATCACACAGCTTCTTCAGTCTGCTGCAATCAGGCCAGGACTGCAGAGTCTCCTGGCCAGGACCATCAGACTGAAGGATAGTTTCATCCTTCAAGCTGTCAGGAAGCTGAACTCCCTCCTGGCCTTGCCCTCCCAGACTTTTTTTTTTTTTTGCCCCAGTTACCACTGAACACTGAACCCCCATCCCACCCCCCCAGTTCCCACATCCCCAAGTCCTTCCACTCCCTTCCCACTAACACATGTGACACTTTGTGCAGCATTGGTCTGCTAACTACCTCATTCAACTACCCTTTCAGTCAGTTTAAATAAAGAACTGCTCTCTGAGCTTTTTGTCATTTTAATCAGACTGAATAAGCTTGTTTTACTAAAGTCATTTTATCTGCACTGTTTGTTTACTTGACTAGTTTGCACTTTATCTGCCATATGCCTTGTGCTGCTTTATTTAACCTTAGTTTTATTTATTTATTTATTTTTACATGCCCTTATTTGTATAGTTGTATTTTATATTTAATCTTTATCTATCTGTATTTTTATGCTCTACTTTTGGTGTTATCTGTATGCACCAGGGGTCTGAATGTAACGCAATTTAAATTTTATGTATGTGTGTGCTTTACATGTAGAAAAATCGACAATAAAGCAGACTTTGATTTTGACTTTGATCTTGTTAATGATATAAATTAGTCCTACAACAATAAAATAAAATTTCATCATGAACAACGTTAAACCACAGATTCCAAATTCCAAAATGACATTTCCCTTACCTTCAACTTCCAAAAGTGCATTCATTTTTGCCATGTTACATTCATTTAGTTGACTATCGCTATACGCTGTATAAACAAAAACACTAATGGCATTTAAAAAAACACTTTACACTTACGATGGAGATTTATCACAGAACCAGCTTTACTGGCGAGATGTGCATGACAATCACATGCGATTTATCATGCTGTCCTAAGTTTGTTTATTGATCACAAAGTAGATGAGGAAAACCAGGATGCGCAGTAAACCCTGATTGGATAATCTGACGGGTTGGATGGAATGTCAAGAGACCCATTGTATTCAAAGCAACACTATAACTGTGTGGAGTGCGTGGAATGGTGTGCTTTGTTTGGTTGTTTTCGTTTACAGTGCGTGGAATGGTGCACTGTGATTGGTTGAGCAGCTATATCGCGTCCTGCTGGTGTTTGTATGGGTAACCCTTTACTTACCCATATCTATGTTCTATTGTACATTTTCCTTGTTAAATTAAAAACGTAAAGTTATCAGATGTGATGTTTGGTAGTGATTTAATAGAGGCAGACACAGTCATATGTATTCACAAAGTTGATTTTTAAATAAAGAAAATCTATTAAATTAAAAACACATTCATAACATTTATAAAAAGCAGTTCAAATGTCACAGAATATGAACAACTTGCAAACATTTTATCAAGGACTCCACCAAGTATTGTGATGTTTCTCTAATTTGTGTCATGTACCAAGTGAACATATTTAACTGAAAATAGTAGGCTAAGAAATCAAATAAGCAATAGAGATCAAAACCATCAGCAGCAATTGTGTTAGAGAAGAGATTATAAGACAGATAATATTGATAATTGCGGCACACTGCTTGCGGTTGCCCTTATCACTACAGAGTTTCAACTCTTGGACTTCTATACTCTTTGGCTATACGCTAGTGGAATGACATGTAAAGTTAGCGCTGGTTCGGTATGTTTTGACACTGGGATGCTGGTTTAAGGTGGTCCTTTGCTGGTTTATGCTGTTCCTTTGCCAGCACATGACCAAAAAAAAGGACCAGCATAAACCAGCAAATGACCAGCTCAAACCAGCAGAGGAACAGCATAAACTGGGGGACCTTCGCCTCCCTCAAACATCCCACATTTTACTTGTGCCCCCTCAGATTTATGAGCCGAGTTGATTTTGAATGCAGCTTCCAAAAGACAAAAAATAGCAGAATAATGATTTTTATATTTGATGTAATCACACCTGTATAATTTGATCATTCAGTGTGGCCCAGCATCAGCTGCTAAATTCAAATCTGCATCTGCATTAAAATCTACACACAATGCTGTTGAGTTTATGAATGCAATGACCAATCAGAGACATTCAGATGAGTCTTCGCTGAAATGTGGTGTTTTGTTCACTTGCTTGCTTACTGAATTATCTGGTGAATTCTCTCATCAGAAACAAGTACAAACAACAAGTACATATGTGCATACGAATGTTAGTAAGATATTGATTTTGTTGTGTAAAAAGCTTCAGTGTTTTTAATGGGAGTTTTTGAGAGTGCCTGAACTCTGGCTAGACTGAATAAAAATGTTATTTGTTAATGTAAATGTTCTTTAGCCTACTCTCTGTAAAATAAAAGTGTTATAGGCTAATTAGTAGCCTAACTTTCAATATTGTTTTTAAATTTTTCATTAAATGCACAGTCAGTTGTAATATAAATAGCCTATTTTATGGCATGACACCCATATCTGGTAGCCTACTAAAGTAAAAAGTTGGGGTTTTATGTGTAGTTAATAGATCACAATATAAGTCTACGTTGCCCATCACCATTTATCGATCAGTTAACAATCTATAAAGGTGCAAAACGCATTAACATAGGCAACACATATTTGAGAATCTAGATATTTCTTAATATAGTTAGCACGTTTGGAAATCTTTCAAATAAAAAGTAAAAAAATAAAAAATAAAGCATAAGCCTATATCAGTGATACAGTGCTAAACCTCCTCCCCCCATGTGACCCCTCAAAAATCATGATTGCATTTTACATTCGGTAGCTGAAAATCACTTTGGATGATGTGCCAATGACTCTTGATTATCCTCCTAATTTTATGACCAAGCTGTTTTTGTTTTATTAATGTTAGTTACAATACTAATTACAGTATAAAAAACATAAGTATAAACATAAAATTGCTGTATTAATTAGATTGATGTTTTCTTTTCTTGTTGTCTTTGCTCCAGACAGCTGTTTTTCCTGCTGTGTTCTGTTATGAACAAGATTTCCTGTAAAACACATGACCATGCTGTTTTTGCCAAGATTTACTCCCCTTGAACGCCACCCCCCCCCCCCCCAACCTTCACCAGTTCTAAAACAAATTTTATCAACATGAGAAATAGTCCTTGTATTCTAAGTTAGTACGTAGGTGATTTTAGTAGCTGTCCTAATGAAATAATCAGAAAAGAACAAGTTTAACAGCAAGATGATCTGCCCTCTTTGCTTTGTGATTTTTGTTTTTCTTACAGTGGATGCACAGAGACCCACGTAAGTACTACAATTATTGACTACATTTTACAAATTTGATTTTTTTATTTTTTGCTCACAACCCACATCTTGCATCTTGTTCTACCCCATCAGTGTTTCTGCAATTATTCATGTGTATGCATTTATGCCGATTTATACCTTAGATGCCTAATTGTTGCTCCAAATATAATTCATATGGGTGTTCAAGAGACTGTGAGTGTGCAGCTTCATGGAGCAACTAAAGAAACCAGTATACAGCTGTACTTTGAAACCCAGATCAGTAAAAAAATTGTGTCTGAAAAGAAATCGATAATCCTTAATAAGGACAATAACTACCAGGCTGTGGTAAAACTTAAGGTATAACTGTACACTTCATATTTTTTAAGTTTTAAAGTGTATATCTCAACTTCCAGTTGAGAGGTTATTCTTCTAGTGATTTCTAACTCATGTACCATAGGTTGATCCTAGCTTGTACATGGAGTTACATGGAATTACAAAAGGGCCAAACTATGTTCAGCTTGCAGCTACAAGCAATGATGTGTTTGGGGGCAAAGATGGAAAAGTAAAAAAAGCCAGCATTCTTTTGTCAACAAAAAGAGGGTACATTTTCATCCAAACAGACAAGCCAATTTATAATCCAGGAGAAAATGGTATGTTCATTTATTTTCTTTTTTATAATTAATATTATTGTTTTCTTTTATTTGTATTAAATCTTTATTACTTCCTTACTAGTATTTAAAAAAAATGGCACTTTTGTTTAGTTTCTCTTTATTCTATGTTTCTCAGTCAAATACAGAATCTTCACTCTAGACAACTTTATGGTCCCCATAAAGGATGAAATCCACGTTCAAATAACTGTAAGTTGTTTCTCTCAGTGCTGAAATGCAAATAATGTTCATTACCTGGAATAAGCAGGCATTTTTCCCCCTCTCTCTTTTTACAGAACTGCAAAGGCTTTATTGTTTACAATCATATGTTGATTTCTGACCAAATTTTGGAAAAATCGATCACCATACCAGAAGTAGAGCAGTAAGTTAACTGCATGGGCACTGAATAAACCCAAAACAAAGCTAGCACTAAATAGAATGTCTATGTAAATGTGATTGAGTAAAGCTTTGGTTGTTAATAAAACATGTAAAAATACAATATATACATATCATTCTCTCATACAATAGGAAACACTACAATGGCCTTTTAATGGATGTCATTTATATATTCTGTGTAATTGTATGAATCCTTCAGGGCAGGCAAATGGAAAATCATTGTGTCATATCATAAGTATCCTGAATCTTCCACATCATCGGAGATTGAGGTCAAAGAATATGGTAGGTGTTATGAAACTCCAGGTGCATCTATTCTAATGATTCTTATTTACATCACCTGTGACTTCAACCCTTAAAAATGGCATTCCATTCTTTATAGTTTTGCCCACATTTGAGGTCACCATTGAGGCTCCACAGCCTTATCACATTTTGAAGAGTGAGTCCTTTCCATTCAACATCTCTGCTAGGTACGTACACCTCTGTCACACGCTGACTGGGTTTAGTGTTGACTTCAGATTTTGCAAAAACTCATCAGCATTTGGTGTTCTCAGATATACTTATGGAAAGGGGGTCAGCGGCATAGCATATATTCGATTTGGACTTATTGATGAAAAGGGTGATAAGATATATCTTCCAGGCACTGAAAAGCAGATAGCAGTAAGTAAATAACTTTGCATTGGAGATAAAAAGCTTACAAATTGGCCTATAACAAATATATATATTGTATGTGTCAGTATCTGTTTTGATTGATTTGATGTCTATATTCTGTTGTTATGTAGGTAGAGGATGGTACTGCAAAAACAGAGGTACTCACTGAGGACTTAAAGACAGCTTCAGAAAATAAGACTCAAGGCCATATAGAGGGATATTATCTTTATATTGCAGTCTCGGTTATGGAAAAAGCAAGTGAGTCATAAACAAAAAGTAAAATTATGATTAGATAGGTAAATTTATGCGATCCAAATAATAATAATAATAATAATAATAAATAAATAAAAAGTCAGGATTATACTGATGACATCATGTTTCAACTTATGCACCTTTTTTTATTCAATTAAAGTTACTCTTTAGTTACCCAGATGGAAATGTAAATATATTTAATGATTGAAAATTAAATAACAAAGAATATTCATCCTTAGGTGGAAACCTGGAGGAAGCTGAGAGCTCTTCTGTGAAGATTGTGACATCCCCATATGTTGTTGATCTGTCAAAAACCAAGACGTATTTCACCCCAGGTGGTGTGTTTTCTGTCTTGGTATGTGGCCTTAAGCATTTCTGAACTTAAATTGATTTGTTTTATACCTCTGTCAATGTGTCAATGAATGGCATTAAAATACATGTATGTTGGTGCCATACCTGTACATACACACGTGCACATTTTGTAATTTATTTTATTTACATTTCCTTTGCTTGTTTTTTTTTTTTTTTTTTTTTTTTGCAGGCTACTGCTAGATATCCAGACGGCAGCAGAGTCCCAAACTTGAATTTTACAGCCACTGTGACAATAGAAGGCTTGCCAGAGCTTATTCTGAAAGATGAGGGCTGGGGAGATGACATGGGAGATGTAGCCATGTCGTTTCAAATACCACCACAGGCTAAGAATTTAGCTGTAACGGTAAGATTTCACATGATAATCATTCTGTTATATCATTATGTCCATTCCAAATTCCAAATTAAAGATATAGTTCATCCAAAAGTTTGCTGACAGTATTATCACCCTCAGACTATCCAAGATGTAGATGAGTTTGTTTCTTCATCAGAGCAGGTTTGGAAAAGGAAAGCATGACATCACTTGCTTAGAATGCTCTGCAGTGAATGGGTGCTGTGTGTTTGTAAAAAGCAAGTCTATCAAGGCATTTTATTGTGATGTGAGGTTCCACTGGTGAGCAAGTGATGTAATGTTAAAAAGAGATCTAATGCAGTTACATGCATTGTGACTTATTTACACTGTTAAAGAGTCGGATTCTCATGCTAAACATGGGGAAAAAAAATTAGTTGGAAAAGTTTTGAGTTCAATTTAGCTCGAGAAGGATTTGTCATTTTGTTTTTAGACCACGAAACCAACAGTCACCAAAGAAGTGTGTTTTTGGTTGTGAGGGCAGGATAGCCTTGTTCAGCTTCCCAAAGAACTAAAGATTCTTCATAGATACGAAGGATGCATTATTACTCTATAAAGTACTCAAGATTGACAGAAACTGTGTGTTTTATTAACTATTTCTTCAAGCGGGAAAAATATAAAATTTTGTTGCTTTGGATCAGCTGTCAACAACAATAATATTAACCTTTCATGTGTTCTTGTGTCTCTGGTACTGCAGCATCCAGGACTGAAACTATCAATTTAAGAACTATTATTTTTTGCAGGTTTTTGCTGAGGGGAGAGACCAGGAGGTCATTCGTAGTGATAAAAAGATGACAGCCAGTGCAACTAAAGCAGAAGAAAACAGCTATCTTAGTTTGGAAGTGGAGCATCAGGTCCTAAAGCCAGGAGAGGCCTTGAAAGCCACATTACGGGACATTACACCTCAGAGTGCAGCAAAACCCACATTCATTTACTTTATGGTAAGAAGAATCGGCTATGATGTTGTTGTTGTTTTTATGCCTAGGTTTTAACCAGAGAGCAAAGATTTGCTTTATCTTCAATCTAATGTCTTTAAAATAATTATATCCACAACAGGTTTGGAGTAAGGGTCAAGTTGTGCAGGTGGGAAGGGTCCCGAGAACTGAAATCACAACAGTCAATGTGAATGTGAATGTGGAGATGGTGCCTTCTTTTCGCCTGGTAGCTTACTATTTTACAGACTCTCCAGGAGGAAAAAAAATAGTGGCAGACTCTGTGTGGGTCGATGTGAAAGATGTCTGCAAAGGCAAGGTACAGCTGAGCCGAATTGTCTTTCAGAATCTAAATTGTGATGTGATATTATATTAGACTGTTTTAAAATATGTTTCCACTGAAATGCAAATTACCATTTTGTGTGTAGATAGAAACCGATCCACTGCCTGATATAAAACCTGCAACTAAATTTGAAGTGACGGTCAGAACAGATCCGGAGACCAAGGTGGCTCTTGCTGCAGTGGACTCAGCAGTTTATATTCTGAACAAAAACAAGCTGAGCCTTCAAAAGGTAACACATTCGGGTTTATGTACAAACAAGTTGAAAGTTGAACCCTTTTAAAGTTAAAACCCCCATGTGCTAGTGTATTCCTAAAAGTACTCCATGTATAATTTCAGGATTGTTGCTCATAATGAAGATGATTTGTTTTTACCGACAGATGTTCGAGTATATGAACTCTTATGACCTGGCCTGCTCGATCGGAGGAGGAGAGGACTCCAGTGCTGTTCTTCAGAGAGCTGGGCTAACTTTCATGTGTAACTGTGACATGGAAACCCCTATACCTCTAAGTATTATAACTGCTGACATCCTATTATATGAATTATTTTTCAGGGACCATGTAAGAGCATGAAAGAGTAATGCATTAAATTTTTTGTATTTTTCTCAGAGCATAAATGTTACAGATCTGAACCTGGACCTCGCGTCAGAAGAGCAGCAGATTATGTTAAAAAGTTCAATAATGTCGGTAAGATGCAAAACAACTCCCATTGATGATTCCTTGCACGATTTGTTTTTAATCACATGTCAAATAATATCATCACCACAGTCAACAGTTTCAAGGGCAGTGACAGGAAATGCTGTTTTGATGGTGTGAGGCCTAACAAAATGCACACGTCCTGTGATGAGCGTCTCAAAAGAGTAGAAGCATCGGTGAGCTGTCGTAAGGCTTTTAAAATGTGCTGCGAAGCTGCAAATGAGAGGAGGAGGAGGGAGATGTTTGAGAAGAGGAAAACCAACCTTGGAAGAGGTACAATATGTCTTGCATAATTTCTCGGAAAGGGGTTTCTTGAAATAAAGCCATATTGATTGCACAATTCTACGTTTCAACCAAGTTGTCTAAATCAAACAAACAAGACAAAGAAATGCGAGGGAGCAGTGAAACCAGTATTTGTTTTGTAATAATAATATAAATTCAAATGTATTTATTTAATCCATATTAATACATAATTCGCTGCTTACAATCACACAATCAATTTCAATGTATATATATAAAAAATGTGATCAAGCAGTGAAGTCATTATAGTGTATTATTATTATCATCATATTATCTTTCATATTTTTGTTATAATTACTTACAAATAATTATTATTTGTTTAGGGCAAGTAGCTTATACTTGTCAAAGATGCTACTTTCAAAAGCTGAACTAACTACAATATTTGTCTGTTTCTCACTGTAGTCGATGACGACATATTGGACGAAATTGTGATTAATGAGGATGTTATTTACCTTCGTAAATATTTCCCACAGTCATGGATGTGGACAGTCCTCCAAGCAGATAGCACCGGCATTATCAGGTTGCCCTGAATTCTTTGTTTCTTTTTTTTTTTCACTCTTCTAATGAACAGAATGAATCGGCTCTAATGTAATTTTGTAAATATGTAAATATTCTTTCTTTTGTAAACTTTAGGCATGATGCAGTTGCTCCTGATTCCATAACCACATGGGAAATCCAGGCTGTGGGCATTTCTCCCACAAAAGGTTGTCAATAACTCAAAATCTTGTCAAATTTTTTTTTTGAACAGAAGTGGGGTTTTCTGGGGGGGGGGGGGGGGGTCTGGGTGTATATCATTTTATATCATGCTGTGTCCTGATTACATGCTTATTAGTTTTCATATTGAGTCTATTTTTTCTCCAGGATTCTGTATTGCAGAACCAAAGCCCCTGAGGGTCTTCCAGGACTTTTTCTTGTCCGTCAACCTGCCTTACTCTGTGAAGAGAAATGAGCAGCTTCAGGTTAAAGCTGTTGTGTACAATTACAAGGAAGAGAGTTTAAAGGTATATTTAATGAAGCTTTATTTCAGGTCCCATTCTTGCTTACTTGGACAGGTGCCTGAAAATTATTAGACAAATTAATTGAGTATGTCAAAGTGTGACAAACAGGATTGAAATGCCATAACATGTATCTTTACAGATGATAGTGAAGATGGATAAGAAGGAAGGTTTGTGCACTGCTGGCAGTGGTGATCTGAAGGAGGAGGTTGTGGTTCCTGGTAACTCAGCGTTGGCTGTGTATTTCACCGTGGTGCCTCTTGTTATCGGAAATATCCCCATCACCGTGACGGCTTATGCCTCAGTCACTGTTAATGACCAAGTAGAAAAGGAGCTCCGTGTGGAGGTAAAATGTGATAAAGGGTTAATTCACCTAAAAATGAAAATTCTGTCTTTATCACTCATGCCGTTCCAAACCCAACAGACTTTTGTTCATCTTTGGAACACAAATTAAGTTCTTTTTGAGGAAATCCGAGAGCTTTCTGACCCTGCATAAACAGCAATGCAACTGAAAAGTTTTATGGCCGAGAAAGTTATCGATACAATGTTTCATGTGAAAGTGTATTTGAGCTCTGCATTTAACCCATCCAAGTGCACGCACACAGTAGTGAGTAGTGAACACACACACACACACACCGTGAACAGACACCGAGAGTAGTGGGCAGCCGTTTTTGCTGTGGTGCCCGTGGAGCAGTTGGGGGTTTGTTGCCTTATTCAGGGGTCTCACTTCAGTTGTGGTAAGCTATACATTCACTCAGCGCTATTCACTTGTATCGCCTGCAATCCCTGCCAGTTTTGGAGATAACAAATTGTTGAATAATTTAATTACTTTTGTTTTCTTTGCACACAAAAAGTACTCTCTTAGCTTCATAACATTAGAGTTGAATTACTGATGTCAGATGGACTGTTTTTTCAATGTCCTTACTATCATTCTGGTCCATAAAACGTTTCCGTCGCACTGCTGTCTATGCAGGGTCAGAATGCCTAGGCTTTTTCAATGATTTCATCAAAAATATATTTTTATTTTTTAATCTGTGTTCCAAGGATGAACAAAGGTCTTATGGCTTTGGAACGACATGAGGGTTAGTAATTAATGACAGAATCCCTTTTAGTTGTCATACCCAGATTTACAGTGCTCCAATGCCAATATCTATGACACTGAAAAAACTGTTTCGAATCCTTCATGTTTAGGGGGAAGGGGAAATCGCCACTATTGACAGGGAGTACAACATCGATCCAAAATGTAAGGATCCAACAAGCTTATATAATCAGTAAATCTGTTCTAGGTCTTTTCATAATTGTAATAAAAAAAAAATGTTTTGTCTTTTCTTATGCACAGTGAGGAAAATAGATATTGATATTCCAGTCCCTGCTGATGAGATCCCTGGTGGGGCGGACTCCGAAATCTCTTTGAGTTTAAAAGGTGAGGATGGATGGATGGATAGATAGAGAGATACTTTCTCTGTCATTCTCTATCATAGAGTTTATGATAGAGTCATAATGACCCTGTTATTTTGCAGGTGGAGTGATGGGTGAGTCGGTAGTTAACTGTTTAAACCTGGAGGGTATCAATAAGCTCATTCAGCTGCCCACTGGCTGTGCGGAGCAGACTATGGTGAAGATGTCTCCTGCTATTCATGCCATGAGGTACCTGGATGCCACCAATAATTGGCTTTCACTGAAAGCTGAACGCAGAGATGAGGCCCAATCGATGATCCAAACCGGTGGGTCTCCATACCTGTAGATGTTACAATATTAAGTAAATGTTCTAATAGTTCATAAACTATGAGAGTCAATAATAATTTTTCTGTGAAAAAGTAATTTAGCAGCAATAGAGAACAATTGATGAAAAACTTCTTCTTCTTTTTTTTTTTGTAACCAAAGCTTTACTACTCCTTTTTATGGTCAGAGGTGGACAGTAACGATATACATTTTCTTGATGACTCTACTTAAGTACACTTTTAAAGTATCTGTACTTAAGTTTACTTGACTTTAACTTCAATACATTTGAAAGACAAATCATAATTTTCACTCCACTACATTTCGATCAAGATCCTCAAAGTAGAAAGTTGTTACTATGTTGCGGCTTTGAAAGTCAGTGGGTGTTTTTTCTAAAATTTTTTGACCGCTTATCAGTAATCACTCTTGTAAGGTTACATGAAGTGATTTGCCATCATTTTTTTAACACTGACCAGTGGCAAATGTGATATTTATTTACAATTCACTAATAAGAAGTTCATATTTTGGTAAATATTAGTCATATTATTCGATAGATATTGTCTGATTTAGCAAAATGGTGTAAACGAAAATATTACCTATAAAGCCACAGAAGAACTGTAGTGAAGCTCTTAACAAAACACAATAGGAGTTCAACTTAAAGCAAGACTGCACAGTTCTGTGTGTGACACCAAAGTACAGCAAGAAAATCACATACATCTTGTTTCATCTTCTCATGTACCAGGTTACAACACCGTCCTCACACACAAGAAAGCTGATGGCTCTTACGGAGCATTTCAGAGAACTCCAAGCAGTATTTGGTAAGTTTTTGGCTCTAGCATGACTGTTACTGCAGGCCTTGATAAAAGTGTCTGCCAAATGCTTAAAATTCATTTAAATAATTATTATATTAACTACAAGAAATCTACATGTAATTTAAGACTTTTGCTTATTAAATTACATGACATATTTTTGCAAGTGTTTTTTTGTTGTTGTTGTTGTTTTTATTCTATCCGATCTTCTCATAGGCTTACAGCATTTATTGCCAAGGAATTGACAGAGTCTCGGGACATTATCAATGTGAAAGACTCTTATATTCAGGAGTCTATATCTTATATCATGTCCAAACAGAAGAGCAATGGTGCATGGGATGATCCTAATCAACTCTATGATAGAGGGATGAAGGTACAGCCAAAGGGGTGTATTTCCTTTATTAATCACTATTGGTTGCTAATACTGATTAAACAAAAACTAATATTAATCCTCAGGGAGGAGTTGGACAGGCAAAAGATGATGTTCCCCTTACTGCTTTTATCCTTATTTCAATGAACCATGCTTTGAAATTGTACGAACTGGGAAGCGACACAGAACTGGTAACATATTAACTTGAGTTGCTAAATATGTTCTCTATTTATGCACTATTGAATAAACATACCTTTGTTTATTTGCAGAGAGTTGTAATGGATAGAGCAAAGTCCTACCTAGAGGGACAGCTGGATGCTTTGGAAAGTCCCTATTCGCTTGCCATCACAGCTTATGCCTTGTCATTGCATGACCAAAGTGCAAAAGCCCAACAAGCCCACCGAAAGCTAAAAAACATTGCTAAATGTGACAAAAGTCAGTAATGAAGTTATATCCTGCATATTCACATCTCAAATTCTTTCTGTTAGGCAATTAACTACTTAATGTAAACAAAAGATATCTGATTAAAATTGGACACAATTTATAAGCTCAGTTATAATCTTCCAATTCTCACATCACCGTTTCTCTTCTTTCTATGAAGCAACGTGTTTCTGGAATTCCAAGCATGGCAGAGGGGATTCAGCAGGTAAAGCTAACGCTAAATCTGTGGAGACCACAGCATATGCTCTGCTGAGTGCACTGTCTCTGAGTGACAAGGCCATCGCTACACTCGCTGCAAACTGGCTGACAGAGCAGCGCAAATATGGAGGTGGATTCCAGTCCACACAGGTGGGTTGTGGTATTTAATATAACAATAATATGATTAAATGTAACATTACTCCAATTTTTTTGATTTATATATATATATATATATATATATATATATATATATATATATATATATATATATATATATATATATATAATAAAGTTATATTTATATTTTCAAATTGGTTAAATTGGTTAATAGACTTCAGTCAAATTTTTATTAGTAGTTTTATTAGCAAGACACAATTTGGCCAAATTATGATTATTTTTTAATAAATGCTGTTCTTTTGAACTTTCTATTCAAAGGAAAAAAATGTATCATAGTACCCCCAAAATATTAAGCAGCACAACTGTTTTTAACATAATAGCAATTTTTATTTTTGCACCAAATCAGCATATTATAATGATTTCTGAAGGTGACACTGAAGAATGGAGTAACGATGCTGAAAATTAAGCTATGCAACATGGGAGTAAATTACATTTTTTTATATATATTAAAAATAGAAAACAATATTTAACAATAGAACTGTTTTTAATGTATTTAACAACTGTATTTATTTTTGGAGTGGTGAGGTAAAGTAAAAAAGATTCAAACATACTAAAGAGTAATCCATAAGTTATACACTTATTAAATATGATGTCACACGATGGTCCAAATGCTCTATATGATCCCAAAAGCAAACAACAGATGGTGCTAACATACACTCACAGTGATTTAAGTGGAGGCTTGGACCCATAAACAGTTTTCGATGTACTAAAACTACTTATAACTGAATCGAACTTGTTTCAAATGAATTAATTTTATACTGTTATTGATCTCACCTGAACCAACACTGAATTGACTGCTAAATAATGAAACTACTGTCTTTTAGAGATGCTTTACAGCAGCTACTTTGACACAAACTATATTGCATAAAGCCTTAAAGAAATAAGGGTGACTTGACTTGACCTTGAACCACAGTATAACCTCAAGTTGCTGTACAAATACATTTAATACCGCAATAAATTAAAATTTGGTCTACTGTTGCAGACTTCCTTATAAATAACAAAAATGCTATATTTTTAAAAACAGAGTGTCAGATTACAAGACACATAAGGTAAAAAAAATATATAGTTAGCATTTTTAAATTTGCACCCCATTTCTACAGTCTTTTGTGTTGGTTGGTCTTCCAGCTTGTAATAATCTTTAATTAATCCATGTTTTTATTTTTATTTTTTTTAACAGGACACAGTTTTGGCCCTTGAGGCTCTGACGAAATACAGCATACAGAACAATGATGTAGACGACTTAAATCTTAGGGTAGAAATGTGCCTTGAAAATGGCAAAAAACAAGACATACACTTGACCAAATCTAATGCACTCACCACAACAGCTGTTAAGGTAAGAACAATGACTTAAAACAGTTCTAGTACAATCCTGAATGGATGTTGACAAGCTTATATCTTTACAATCTGGAAACTACTGCCCAGATCTTTTTGTAAAATGAAATCCTCTGTTCAGTGAGTAGTTACTAGAAAGAAAAGAAAAAGGAAATAAATAAAAAAACATGTGATATTAAATATGTGATTAAATATGAAGACTATATGTGCACTTGTTCACACAGGTCAGAAATGTTGGTAAAGTTTCACTTAATGTTCGGGGAACAGGACGTGGAACATTAGCAGTAAGACATCTTTTCTCTCCCAGTTTAATAAATTGTTGATATATGATGTTTCAGTAAATAGTGTTTTGAATGACATTTTGCTTGTTACAGGTTGTGCAGACATACAGAACCATGAAGAAGGATGAATCACACTGTGATCTATTTCACCTTAATGTTACAGTGAAAGGAGACTTGGAATACAGTAAGTAAAATATCATGGAAGAGGTCATCCTAAATAGTAAAATAATATGAATCGAGTGCACTGCAATGTATACATTTTATATAAAAAGTATATATCAAATGTACTGCCAGATTGTAGATTAAAAAGTCAATGAGCGTTACACAGTTGTAATCTTTGAGCGAGAGTGACCTCAGGTGGTGAGGAGGAGGAGCAAACGTTAAAAACATTAGAACATTTTAGCTTAGATATTATTATACTAAAAGTCAGTATGCTCTTTTCTAGAAATATACAATGAAGAAGACACGCTTGATGACTATTACAATTACGATGTTGATGAAGTTCAAAAAGATGAGCCCATGAGCAGCATAGAATGGTTCGATCTTCGCAACCGCCGAAAAAGACAAATCTCAGATGAGCCAAAGAGAGAGAGTTCAGTCATATACACAGTGTGTTTGGGGTGAGCACAGTAAACAGTCTTTTTGTGTATTCAAATTAGTGATTTGTTATTCAACTATTCAGCAGAATTAGGATTACATATTTGGCCTCTCTGAATAGTTAATTAACTAAAAATAGTTAATTTTTCTTTTCTTTTGTGTCTTCACACAGCATGAAAAAGAGTAATACCGTTGGCATGGTCATGGTGGAAATCTCACTTCTTAGTGGACTTATACCAAACACCAAGGATTTGGAACATGTGCATATGCTTGTTATTTTCCTTTTTCTTTTTTTAAACAATTCTAAATCTAATTCTCTCTCTCTCTCTCTCTCTCTCTCTCTCTCTCTCTCTCTCTTTTCTCTCTGGTTACATTGTAAATATATTGTTATTTTTAGGAATAAGCATTAAGCATCATATATACACACACACACACACACACACACACACACACACACACACACATATATATATATATATATATATATATATATATATATATATATATATATATATATATATATATATATATATATATATATAATTTTTTTTTTTGCAAATGTATTCCATACTTAATAAATCTGATCATCTTACAAATAAGCACCATATTTAGGAAGGTAGCCTTTATTAAAGTACTGTGTTATTACCATCTGATAGCATCATTGTGGCATGGTATCACCAAATGGAATTTCCTGGCTTTGTTTTTTTTTTTTTTTTTTTTTTTTTGCAGTTAATACATATGTAACAAATTAATTAGCATTAAACATTTGAATGCATTTCTTTTCTAATAATTTTTTTTTCCTTCTTCACAGAATGTAAAGGGCTCCGAGAGGTACATTGATCACTATGAAGTCCATCATAATAAAGTCTTTCTTTATTTTGCAAAGGTAACAGAAGTGTTTCTCTTCAGGTGGTCCATAAATCTGATATATCCTCTTGGTATATGGTTTGCCTCATTTTCCGTTTTTCTTTACTGCTGAATTTAAAAAGTGCTATAAGTAGTTCATCTGGTTCATCAGTATCTATGCTACAGATCAAGCAGAAACACACAATGGATTTAATTGCATGGTTCATGTCAACAGATCACCGAAAGCGAGGAGTGTCTTCAGTTTGGTGCTGAGCAGGTTGTTCCCATGGGCCTGGTCCAACCTGCTTCTGCTGTCATCTATGACTATTACAGCCCAGGTCATCGAACGCTTTGTACTAAACACTTAGATGACAACACTTCTGAGTGTTGAACACAGACTAATGCTATTCAATGTGTTACACAGAAAAGAGATGTGGCATATTCTATTCAGCCCCACACAAAAGCCCAATGATCTCCAAGCTTTGTAACGGGGATGTGTGTACATGTGCCGAAGGTGAGGAAATGCTCTGGTGTTATGTGAAATATATTTATTTACACATCCAAAAGCTTAAGATGTCTTTATAATATTTTTCACTTATTTTCAGGTGGATGTCCAAAGCAAAAAGTCACCTTCAGCAAGGATATGAAAGACAACACCCGGAGTCTTTATGCATGTTACAGTCCTTCTGTTGACTATGGTGAGACATTAAAAGCAAATATTGTACAAATATGTTGGTCAAAACTTATTTATATTTGAAATGTGTTCTTTTTCCTATAGTCTATGTGATCAAAGTTCTCAATTCAAGCACTGATGACGTTTTTATGTACTACACCACATTAATCACGGACGTTCTTCAGACTGGTGAGTTCTTATTTTTATATTTAAAATGATATGCTGTAGGTTAAAGTTATATTTATATTAGTTATTATGCTGTTTTAAATACTTGATTTTGATGGGTGAATCATGCCATCCAGAGGGGAAAAAAAGTACTGTATAATAATAATAATATAATAGGTCTGATCAGAATGAAATTATTCTCTCTTCATGTCTCTCCTATCAAGATTTCCTATGCCTCCTTTTCACAGTGAAAATAACAGGACTTCAGTATTAATTTTACTGCATTAATACAGTATCTCTTTTGTAATGGCTTTCTTTTTCTTAGTGGAATTTTTAAGATTATATACAGGTAAAATTATAAAATTATTTAATTATAAACCATTATTTCACACCAAGGTATATTTGTTAGTACATTTCTATATATATATATATATATATATATACATACACGAAAATGGCTAAAAATACATATTTGTTTCAAAATATATCTGTATTTATATTGGTAGACATTTTATTTTGGCCATTTTAATATATATATATATATTAGAAGTTATAGAAATATATAAGAATTTTCTGACCCCTGAAATAAATTTAGAAAAATGTATTGGTAAATGAGAGTTGAAATGCTATATATTTAAATCATATTTTGGCCTGAAAATATGTTTCTTTCCATATGGAATGTGGCAAATATGACTGTACATTTTCCCTAATTTAAAAGTCACTTTGGATAAAAAGGTCTAATGAATTAATACATTTTATGGATTTTGTAAAGTACCTAATACATAACCTCATGCGCCAATTCATGCTGTTAACATAGAACCTAATTGTAAATTGTTACTGCATAAATAATATATTAACACTTTTCGTGTTGAAGGGTTGGATTCTGGTATTCAGAAACATGCCACACGTCAGATGATACTGCGCTTATCTTGTGACGAAATGGAGCTGAAAAATGAAGCCCAATATCTGATCATGGGGAAGAGAGACGCAATATCAGTGCTTAATAACGACGGACAACAGTAAGCCTTGAAATCTGATGTTTATTAAAAAGACAAAAGAACGCAATTTGCTATTTATTTATTTATTTATTTGTAAAACATTTTTTCTTCTGTTGTTTCTTAAGTTTCAGGTATGTGCTGAACAATGACATGTGGATCGAGAAGATACCAGAAGAAAAGAACTGCAAGGCAACCAAGAACCGCGCTGCCTGCCATCTTCTTAATGAATTTATAAAGCAACACCCCATTACAAGATGTGACATTTAAAAGTCACGATGGAAAATAACCACTTACAACAACATTATTTGGCTGGGTAAATCATGTGCTTTTATTTCTAGTGCATACTGACATATAAAGAGTCTGAAGCATTTCAATTCAGTTGTTCATGTGTGTTGGCAATACAGTAAATTCAAGTTACCATTCATTCTGTTAAATCTATAATCAAATGGGAAGAATTTTATTACAAAAATCCCACTATGACCTTTAACTTTTCTGCATCGCAACCTTCATCGTAAATCATGGGTACCCTTTTTAGGGTTACTTTGAGAGATGCTACATTTCTGACAGATATTCAAGATGCACTATTGCAGTTTAAATACTGTTTCAAATGCCTCATGTGTCCCGCTGTTGCTATACACTGTACAGTTTTATTACAGAATACTGTGTGTAGTGAGTGGCTTAAAAAACACTGGCTTTTGCGTGCATGCATTGGTAAAATCAGAATCATGACTCTATATAAAGTACAAATGTGCTCCTGATTCAGAATTCATTGCTTTTGTGTCCTTAAGTAGTATAACATCTGGGCCAGAATGATAAAACTGTCAATTCTAATGCAGTCGTTTTTTTTATTTTTCATTCGTATACATTCAAAGAAAACAAGGAATAAAAAACAGTAGTAAATGCTCAGTAATAATGGTAAACTATGGCAAATACCCTGCAAATTGTTCTTTTTCAGAATTTTCCGAACAACTTCAAATGTGACTTCATATTCCCTTATTTTTTAAAGTTCATATCTTCGGCGTCTTGATACGACGGATCCACGTTCCTTTTACTGATATGACTTTCATGTGCATAAAAATAAACTAAGAAAAACAAACTCCGTTGTACTCTACAACACGCTAGCTTTGCACACCTTGTGTAAACCACCGAAGGCATTGAACTGCAGTTAAACAAAACACGTCAACTTAGAAAAATAACATTATCAACCATTGTTTACAAAATAAATAAACTTGCTTTAGAACCTTTTTACGTGAATAAAACGCATGCGACGTGTCAATTGTGCTGTTGTGTTCGGTGATATGTAGAAAGCCCGTGTGACGTATAGGCGTAGCTTTAAAATCAGAGGCACAACGAACCTACAAGCAATTTTACTAAAGCACAATGAGAGCTGGACTACCTTAATATTGAGCTTTAGCACACTAGAGAGAGTGGATCTCTAAACCATACTACAGCAAATCAAAGGCGATCAGATTTACACCATATGATACAAATGCCTACACATGTACAGCTAGTCAATGCACAAAAGGCCAGTTTGATGTAAGATAGCGCCATCCGCAGGTCAATCTTAAGCTGTTGCAGTAATGATTTGTCCAGAAAACATTTAGCGATCACCATTTTGTTCCCTGCAATTTAACGGAGGGGTTTTTCTCAAGCAGCATTTAAGGTTTGCAAGAAAGACTTTTGTAAAAGCATGCAGATAGCTGCCCTCGGTCACTTTTATATTAACAGCGACTGTGTTATTTGCTTGGGTTCAGTATACATTCATTTAGGAAGTGACTGTTAACACAAATCAATGCAAATTCATCAAATAGGAATGCAACATTCATTAAGCCCTGGGCTTGTTCACATCAGCAATAGTCAAATGGCTGGAATTTTGTGTGCAGAGACTTGTGCAAAGGAAAACATGAAATGCCAAAGAAGACTGTTGGAGCTTGCAGTAGATTGAACCCTTACAGTGTTTACTGCAGGTATCTGTAGACTTTGAAGCAGTGGTTTCCAGAGTCTGCCACGGCCACATGGCCATCTGACGTGAGAGCCAGACCCTGCGGACCGTACAGAGGATCCGCCGTCGTGTTGATGTATGACAGAAAAGAGCCAGCACTGTCGAACACCTAAACAACAAAAGATAATAGACATTAAACTTACTTTTACTAATTAATTACCATTAGCATTTTTAATGAATGTCCATAAAGTGGTTTTTGAAATGCATTTTCTTTCATTAAAAAAAAAAAAAGTACAAAAAAACTGAAATTGTTGAAAGTATATAAACAAAATATAGAATTAATATAGTGCTATGCAGGTTAAAATGTATTTACAAAACGTATTACAAAAATATAATTATATTGCAAAATATAATGGAAAAAAAGGTAGTTGCAAAAAAGTCTCAAAAAGTAAATTTATTTTATATAAATAAATAAATATAAAGAATAAAGATTGAATAAAAAAAAAAAAAGATAAAATAAAATAGGGCTAGGTGGCTGAAAGTAATTGCGAAAAAAAATTCGAAAAGTGAAAGATTTTTTTTTTATTAAATATAAAATTATGGTAAAAAATAAAATGAAATTAAGAAATACCACAGAAAGGTAGCTGAAAGTTATTGCAAAAAAAGTGCAATAGATTTTTTATTTTCTGCTCTATAAATAAAAAATGTATTATTATGTTATAAAATAAAATGAATATTATAAAATAAAATAGGGCTAGGTGGCTGAGAGTAGTTGCACAAAAAAAAAAAAGAAGAATCTTAGAGAAATCATGCTATGTGTAAAAACTGTAAAGTTTCCACATAATTTGGAATGTTATTAAGGTAAAAAATACATTTAAAAAAAAATAAAACCAAGGACTTTGCCCAAACTATAAAACTATAATACAATCACATTTAATATGAAACCAGAACATTCCAGAGCTAACCTGTATCCTACTGTTACCCCAGTCAGCAACAATTATATTCCCATTGCCATCTACAGCCACACCAGTGGGAGCGTTGAACTGGCCGTTCCCTTCACCATGTGACCCGAATTTAAACAGGAACTCACCATCAGCATTGTAAACCTGCAAGAAGCCATAAATCCAAAACAATCCAAATTAAATCAGATAAAAAAAAAGAAAAGGCAAAAGTTAAATTAAAATGACATCAATTAGAGGCAGAACCCAATAAAAACAGACAACAGATGGTTAGTGTTTGATGTTAATATGTTATGGCATGTGGAACAATTTACACAGAAATAGAGAAGAGCTCAGCGTACCTTCACAGAATGATTGTGGAAGTCTGTCACAACAATTTCATTCTTGTTGTTTATGGCCACAAAATGAGGACCTTTATGGCCATAGAAGGAGAAAGACAGAGAGAGAGAGCAACCATTACATTCTCAACGTGCTGTTTTGTTTCTAAGGAAATATCCAGCAACACAGAGAACACTTGATTAATGCAACCTCTACCAACATACAAAAAAGAAAAAGATCTTTTTATCCTACAAGGATTTTCATTTCATTTTTAGATGAACTCATTCAATAATAAATAATAACTATCCAAATGCAAGAAAAAAAGAAAAGAAAAAAACTCACTGAAGGCAGGGCCGGATTTACTCTGCTTTGGCTCTGTCGGTGTATTCGGAGTGCTTTTGTCTGAAGAAAGAGAAAAAGTGGCATCTGATCAAAATGTGATCTGGTTCAATGTTGAAGACCAGTGTATCAGAAGACAAAATAAGAGATATTACCTGTAAATTGCCTCTCTGATGTTCCTTTGGCACCAAATTTGGTCACCAGCTTGCCATTGGACTGGAAAATGAAGACACAGCAGGCCTTGTTGTCTGCTGTGATAATATGACCATTCTTGTCCAAGGCCACTCCTTTAGGACCCATCAGCCGACCTGCACCGATTTTATTCTGTCAGAAAACCAAGACAAACACATTCACACATCACTAATTCATCAAATCAAAGTAGCAGACATTTATGGAGTAATACAAGCAACATAAATTATTAAAGGCTGAATGATACATTTTACACTAGTTTTAATATAATAGATTTTTTAAATGTAATATTTATATTATATGCATACTGTAGTATTAATATTTTACTATTAATAATATTTACCAATAAAATCATAAAAATCTTTTTTTTAAACCATTTTCCCCATCACAAATGCTAATTTATTTATTATTATTATTTTTTTTTTTACTATTATAAATAAGATGTAACTTACCTTAAACTTGCCGTCTGGAGAGAAAATACTGAGCCATTTGTTGTCATAGTCGGCCACAATAATGTCACCATTCATGTCCACTGCAATGCCCGTGGGGCGCTGGAGCTGACCAGGGGAGCGACCTCTGACCCCGAACTTCAGTTTGAATTGACCGTCATTGGAGAACACCTAGAAGATCACAGAATGCAGTAGATATAAGTGATTCTGGCCTTGCAGTCCAGGGCTGGGCGATATATCTAATGATATGATCATGCGCATCTAGTCAGTACATCTGGGTCGCGATATTGCATAGCTCGTCAGTGATCTATGGCTCTGTCTATTAAATGCCTCTCCATTTTAAAGCAGGTGATGGCGATTTAGCAGTAATCACGGAACCAGATTTACTGACTAGATGCGCATAATCATATCATTAGATATATCGCCCAGCCCTAATGCGCTCCATATTTACTTGTTAACAGCTGCCCGTCAGGATACTTAGTATTACTTGTATGCACTGGTTGTTGCTGTCAGCGACCACGATTCGCCCGTTGCTGGTGGTAGAGATGCCCTGCAGGTTGGAGAACTCCCCCCGCTCGCGACCCCTCGTCCCTGTCACATTAAATAAGACGTCAGCTGACACATCATGACCCAGGACAACAGTAAAGCAGAATGCAGACATGACCTTTTCATCCTTATAACTCAACTTTATTGCACTATTAAAATGAATAATTCCAGTGACATTGAAGTTTCCATGACTATTCCATAGCCTGAAATCTCATATGAGAAAAATCTAAATTATTAATCAATAATTAAAATATACTTTATGCTAAATATAGGTTGTAAATCTTGAAGATTAAGGAAATATATCTTTTTTATGTTATAAAATCAATGTAATTTAAACCATCAAATAAATTACAAACCGTAATTTTAAAATACTTTTAGGAAAATCTGAACTGTATCTGAAAATGTAGTCTTCACTGACCCACTCTGTAGATGAGTTCATCCTCTATGGGATTCTCCTTCTTCTTCGTTGTACTGTACATGCTTGAGGGTCTGCGGACAGCCTTCTGGCGCACATGTCCTCCACCCCCTCCACCTCCTCCGGGTGACTTCACACGTCTCTTCACATCATCGGGCGACTGCGGGGCGTCGCAGGGTTTGACAGCCCGCAGGCGGAAGGGACTGCCCCTTACAGGCTGCCCGTAGAGGAGGATGGAGAAGGAGAACTCGCCCTCAGAGCGGAGAGTGTAGCCAATCTCATAAGTGCCGTTCTTGTTGTCTGTTATGTCCGTTTCGGTGACGGTTCCATCTGCACCGCTGATCTGAGCCCTCAGTGCAGCATTTCCTGTCTTTACTAGCTCACCGTCTTTGTCCTAGAGGAAGCAGTTAGAGACTTAAGTTACACACCTAATAAACCTACAGCATTTATTACAAGGTCTGAAAACATCATGTGTTTTTTATCTTGCTTAAGGGAACAATGGTGTTCCTGTAGGTCAATTGGTAGAGCATTGCGATATCAAGCGCAAGGCTGGGGGGTTGATTCCCCAGGATCACATGATAGGTAAAAATTGATAGCCTGAATGCACTGTAAGTCGCATTGGATAAAAGCGTCTGCTAAATGCATAAATGTTTTTTATCAAATCTACAACATTATATATTAGTTTTTTAAAAATAAAATTTAAAATAGTAGGTTAGAAAAATGTATTGTAAATTCTATAATAAATAAATGAATAGAAAGATATTTTAATTAACATATAAAAGTTTTTTTATGTTATATAATAGTTTTATCCTTTATTGTCTGAATTTATTAAAATAATTATTCATTTATTATTGATTATTTTTTTATCAGTGCATCTCTAATTAGGACTATAATTAACTATATAAACGTCTTGTTCAATGCAACTTATAGCGGACACAACAGCAAACCCGCTTAGTTTCAACAGTTCTGAAACTTAATCCCGAGAGTGACATCATCACTAACCTTAGTGGTCACTGTAACAGTGGTATTTTGCCCGACAACAGCATGTCTGAGACCCTCTCCAGTAGCCACGCTGGTGTGGCCCACGGTGCTGGTGGTGAGCAGGACTCCCAGGTTCTGGATGGAGCGGCGCAGCCCCTCTGTCTCCACCTGACAGACCAGGTGGCCGTTCTCATGGGGCTGCTCAGGGAAGGCGTGGCGGGCCAGAGCACATATCCGCTCTCCCATCTGCTTCTGCACCAGGAGCACCTCAGTGGGGCTGCCGTGGTTCAGCGCCTGCTCTGTGAAGCTACAATTGCTCTGGATGTTTTCCTTCCCTTGTAGTAGTGCATTGAGTTGGGCCTGCAGAACCTGCAACAAAATACGCAGTTGATTGTAATTACAGTAGGTAAAATAAATTGTATTTATATATATTGTATTTTAAATACCTGAGCTTTAAACGTTAAAATGTAATAAATAATATATAAAGAAAGGTTGCTTTGACAACTAACTGAAAAAAAAATATATATATATATACACATGATTTAGTAAAATTACTGGAAATAAAACTGTAATGTAAAATGTAACAAAATTACTATAACTTACATCAAATTGAAAATATAAAAATAAAAGCTAATTTGAAATATTAATAAATACACTAAATTTGCTTGATGTATTTCTATGCACATAAAATAATAAAATAAAATAAAAAACTAAAATGAAAATTAATTTTATTGTATTGCATAAATATATAATTTTAGATATCAGACATGTAAAATTGATCACATTTAAAAAAAAAAAAAAACATTTAAATAATAAATAATTTGTAAATAATAAATGTATTTTTTTTTTAAATTATTAAATTATTTTAATACATATAAATTCAGTTTTTTATAACTTTATTTTTCCCAACATGTTGGTGTTATATAAGCTGCACTGAGTAAATACAGCTGGATAAAACTAAAACTGTGTTCGTCTTCATTTCAGTCTGCAGGGCAACAAAACGTGATATTTTCTGTACCCTGTGAATATTTATTCCTGAGTAAACTATGCCTTTAAGGAGTAAGATTTACACCTTCTGCTTGGTGCTGCAGATGTTCTCCAGGTCAGTGATGAGGGCAGTCTTGCGCTGATGCAGTGCTTTCTCCAGTTCCTCAAATGTATTGCTGATCTCCGTCACTGCCTCATTCTTCCTGTCTGTGAGCTGCTTGGAGATCTCATTCACCAGCTCTATAGCTGCAGTCAGCTGAGGAAGCCTGTGGATTACAGAACGTTCAGTCAAACCTTCTGTAAGGAGGTCATGATGGGACTCAAGCAGCTGAGCTTTGTAAACACAGCAGTAACTACATAAACGATGTTCAAAAAGAAGGAAAATCTAAATTGTAAGATTTAATTTTATTGTAGTATTCTTTTTTATTTTAACTTATCTTAAAAAAGATTCAGAGAACAGTATAAAGAATGGGTTAAAATGAGCTGCAAATACTGGCTCAGATGAACAGTGAGTTTAGTGTTATTTTTGGCTTCATGAACCTGTTGCGAATAACATCCAGCTGGTTCTTCAGCGCGGCTTTGTGTTGCTCCAGAACATCCCTCAGTGGAACGGTCACGTGTTCTCTGTGCTCTCCTTCTGTGCATTCCAAACACATGGCCGTTTCACAAGACTCGCAGTAAAACTCCATCACCTGCAGAGGGCGCCAACAACTAACTGAAATGCTGCACACACCGTCATTTCATGATCAAGCTCCCAAATCTATCTGCAAATAGCTGAAAAAATAAATAAGTAAATACTTTCGCAGGAAGTGTTGCTGCTGTAAATTGTATTTTTATTGAAAATAAAACTGAAATAAATGTATTAGACGAAAAATTAAAAAATATTTTAAAATGTTTAAGATTAAGTATTAAAATTACTAAACAGAAATACATTAAAAACTAAAACTAATAAAAATTACAAAAGCAAAATTACTAAACAAATAGAAAACATAGAAAAAAAAATTAAAATGTAAAAAAAAAACACTTAATTGCTAAAAATAAAAATGAAAACATAAAAAAGAAAATAAAAGTTAATTAAAAATATAAATATTTCCACTGATAAATAACTAGTGTTTGTTATTGTTATCTAAAGATATTAAAAATTGGTTTGGGAAAATAAAATAAAGGTAAAATAAAATAAAATAAAATAAATAATATTAGATCAATAACTTAAACTTAAAAAGCCTCGGAATGAAAACTGATTTAAACTACAACTGAAATAAAAATCGAAGCTAAACTTAAACCAAAATGAAAAGAAAACTGAAAATATAAAAATGAAAGCTAATTTAAAATTTGAATGAATACTATAATAATATATAAATAATGCTAAAATACCACTGCCGGTAAAGAAATTGCTGGGGTTATTAATTTGCACATAACTACAAATTATAATATCTCTGACTTGAAATTTGCAAATACCATTTGTTCAAAAGTGTATACTTTTCCTATCGCCAGTTAAATGGATAGTTCACCCAAACATTACTCACCCTCATGTCGTTCTGAACCCATGAGACCTTCGTTCATCTTTGTAACATAAATTAAGATTTTTTTGATGAAATCCGAGAGCTTTTTGACCCTGCATAGACAGCAAGGGAACAACCACGTTCAAGGCCCAGAAATGTAGTAAGAGAACATTGTTTAAATAGTACATGTGACATCAGTGGTTCAACTGTAACTTTATGAAGCTACGAGAATACTTTTTACAAGGAAAGAAAACAAAAATAATGACTTCATTCAACAATTTCTTCTTGCTGTCTATAGAAGGTCAGAAAGCTCTTGGATTTCATCAAAAATATCGTAATTTTTTGTTCTGCAGATGAGCGAAGATCTTACAGGTTTGGAATAACATTAGGGTGAGTAATTTAAATTTTTTGGGTGAACTATCCTAACTCCTATTTCATTGGGAGGCCACTGCTCTATTCTCATCTGTACAAGCTTACCTTGCCCTCGTGGTTGGGGCAGGAGAGGGGCGGGGCATATGTAGCAGCACTGGCCGACTCCAGCCCACTAGAGGCCTCGGGACGGGTGCAGTCCTGCTCCCTCTGCAACACCTCCATCAGATTAGTTATGAAGAAATTGTTCTGCAGTGCTGCAACACCCTTTTCAGGCAGGATGGAGGTCTGTCTACACACTGGGCAGGACAGGGTCAAGGACTGCGGGGGGATGTAGTTCTGGAGGCATCTGTGATGGAAAGGGTGTA
This sequence comes from Carassius gibelio, assembly GCF_023724105.1. NCBI lineage: Eukaryota > Metazoa > Chordata > Actinopteri > Cypriniformes > Cyprinidae > Carassius > Carassius gibelio. Next base: position 2,560,340 of record NC_068385.1, on the reverse strand, counting down.
AAAACAAGTGACTTCCCTCTAAGGTCAAATAGATTGTAAATGCACCAGGCGTATTTCAAGACGTGATCAATCTATCTACTGGTCTGTCTGTGTTCCATTTTTCAGTCTCATTAAACTGTAGTGGTAAATATTTTGACAGGATGATAGAAAGTAACAGAAATGAGAGCAAATAACTGTCATGTGAGGACACATGATTTGTTGACAGAAGCAGAAAAAAACTGAGGCTCACATTCCAGGCCAGTGACGGCAGACGGAATATGGTCATCTCATCTGTGTTTTTGCCTTACTGGGCGGTTATATGTCAGCCATTCTTAATTGAATTCTAGTATCTGTGCTATTGCTTTGCCAGTCCTAGAATAGCTTTAAGTCAAACTGTACATGTTCACTGGTGCGTTGGAGCTCAGTGGGGCTTTGCAATTTATTCTCTATAGGAGCTGAGCAGCAGACCTACACAGAGGATTGTGGGGTTCACAACAAAGCAGACCAAGTGGTGAGAGTGTTGAATGTTGAACTTATGGAAATGAAAGGCTAATGGGAGGAAGCCGGGATTAAAAAAAAAAAAAAATATTACATTCAGGTTGAATGTGTACTCTGACAATTCAGTAATAGAGTTTGTTTGTTTTCTTTATTTAATTATTATTGAATTAATAAAAAAAATAAATAACGTATATTTGAAATTTAACCAATATTATATTGTTTTTTAAATAATAATTACATAAATATTCTCTCAATGTGGCTAATCTGTTTACATATATATATAAAATTGATTTGGTATTATTGAATAATATTTTTTTATTTAATTAATATTGTTATTGTATATTTTTTAATTATTCTAAATATTATTGTAATATGGCAGTATTGACGTATGTACTCTGGCAATTTCAGAAAAAAAAACACTTTAATTAAATTTAATGTCATTTAATTTCTTAATTTAATTTAATATAATAATTATGATTTATTTTTTTTTAATTGGTAACATTTAGAAATTTTACATATAAAATCATTATCACACATTTAAAATCATTCAAAACATTATTTTATACATGACTACAGAAAAAGACCTAAAATGGCATTTGGATGGGGACTAAACAGCTTCAAATGTTTCATATGTGAGCGAGTGAACAGACAACCGTGTTGTATTATTACTGACTTTAGCTGAAAAAATGATTCTGTTATTGTCTCTTGCATTACTTACACTTTAGTGTAAAGCTGATTTGACACAATCAGTATTGTATAAAACGCCATACAAATAAAGGTGACTTTACTTGACCATAGTTCACATTTTTTACGAAAAACATTCTTAATCTTCAAGACAACCAGACTGCTGAAATCTTACAGACCCACCCCACCCCAAATCGGCAGTGTTTTGGCCAGCATTTCTCTGATTTCTTCCACACCGGTGAACACAGACAGTCTTTAGCATAGTGTGAAAGCAGCATTCAGGCTATGACTGTGCGACTGTAATAATCTGTTCATTCATGTGCAATGACTTTCTATTGAGATACCTTTCGCAGAAGGTGTGCAGACAGGGCAGGACTTTGGGATTGTGGTAGTGCTCCAGACAGATGCTGCACATCAGGAACTGCTTGTCTATTTGTCGCACCACCGGGCTGGTGCTGCCGCTTTCCCGCTTAGCCATCGTGAGAGGCATTCAAATGAAGAGCCCGAGGCCTCTCAGACTATAAGAGAGAAACAGACAGAACGGTTAATCTTTGAATACAGCTGTAGGTCTATTTCATCTTACAATCCCATGTATGTATATATGACCACTAAATACAGAGAAACAATATTTCCCCACTTTTTATTGTTGTTGTTGTTGTAATTTATTATTTTAATTTGTTTCATTGCATTTTTTGCACAATTTTGATTTGACAATGCACGGTTTGATTAGAAATGATGCACAGTCAAAATATTCAAGTAATATCTACATTGATTTTTGATCACATGTTGAAAGACCAGGACGAGGGTAAAATAAAAAAACAAGCATTTGAAATGTTGCAACATTTCTTTATACATTCCAAATAATTAATCATAACTGTATATAGCAACAATGCATTAAATTGATCTTAAGTAAAGACATGTATAATGTTACAAAATATATCTGATTAATGATGGTATTTAGAATTTTCTATTGATCAAAGAAATTTTAATTAAGTTAATTAAAAATTTTAATTAAGTTGCACAAATGTTATAAAAATTTATAATAATCATCAAATCAGCGTTTTAGAATGATTTATGAAGGATCATGTGATAAATTCAGATTTGCATCACAGAATTACATTTTAATAATATATTAAAATAGAAAACAGCTTTAGCCATCAACTATATCCATGTGAACATCTGTCTGCTCAGACTGAACAGCTTAACCCCATCAACAACATGTTATTGTTCAATATCAATGAGTGTGCATACATCAGTTTATCTTCCACAAACAAATGGGATGTGAAATCCCATGACACCCAAAACATAACAGTCTCTGAGAGTCATGTGTCTGTCTGTGTGAATGAGTTTGTTTGAGCACATGGTTTTGTTTGCTGTTTCAGTGTCCATGTGCGTCCTCGTCTGCCGTGATTTCGACCCACGTCTGATTTTGTTTACTGAAAGTATGACTTTTATATCCCATGTTGCAACAGAAGCCACATGTGAGGAACTTCCTCTTAGACAGCAAGCACGAACAGCTGGAGAAACACTGTAACTGTAACGATACTGTAAATGAAACGTCAAGTGGGCTGATGGACGTCAGATAACACTTCATTTTCACTCGTTTGTGTACTCAGGCTATCAAAAATATTGTTTGTTTTATATTTCATTTTATTTTATCTTATGAATATGACGTTATTTATTTTGTAACATTTTAAGCTAGGCTAGACTGTATGTGACAATTCAGAAACAAATGTTTTGTTTTTTTATTATTATTCAAGCATCATTTATTTCAAAGGTTTTTAATAATTATTATAGAATTTTTGTAAAATGAACATAGCTGCTGCGAGAAGACAGGTAAACTGCAAACTCATCTCTCAAATCCTGAGATAAGAAGCCTCCCAATTCCCTCAAGACTAACCTGTAACGTCAGATGTTCTGTACTTCGAGTAATCTTTCATTTCCAGCTTGTAGAAAAGCAGCTGATTGCAGTCGCCCTGAGCTGCGGCGCTTCATTCTCTCATATTCGGTTCTCTTTACGCTCCCTAAAGCTGTTTACTCAGACTTTCATAAAAAACACATTTGCAATATTATTTATCTGAGCGCTGCACCTTTCATTTCTGTCTCTTCACAAGAGGAAGGGAAATAAGGAAGTCTTTAAATGGCACTTCCTAAAACTCCTCCCAGTTCCTTCCTACGTGTTTACAGTGAGAGAGAGAGAGAGAGAGAGAGCGCGAGAGAGAGAGAGAGAGATTAACTAGTTATTGCTGGTTGCTGGGATGAATAGAAAAAGGAGAAGATTTGTCTCTCCCTTTCCAAAAAGGCAGCTGTCCTTATTATTACAGCAGAGGGAAAACCCTAGGGAAATATTACTAACAATAAATTTCACCTGCTGATATCATTGTTTATTTCAGCAGGCCTGCCGCTGCTTTGTATTCAAAAACCAAATTCACTAAAGGAATTATGCAAATCAGGCAACGGCCAACGGACATACAAAAAAAGCAGCGGACCTCTTGCATTTGGCATACTTTGTTTTGACTGTACAGCATCACGCACTACATTCTCAGAAAATAATGAACAGAAGGGAACAGAAGTCACTGGGGTGGTACCTTTTCAAAAGGTACACTTTTGTACCTTTTAGGTAGTAAATTGCACACTTTAGGTACTAATTTGTACCTTTAAAGTACCAATATGGACTATTTAGGTACAAAGTTGTGCCTTTTGAAAAGGTACCGCCCGAGTCACAGCTTCTGTAGATTTTTTTTGAGAGTGTACGATATAGACACCAGCACCAACAACACTTCAAATAATGATAAAATGTTTGACAACATAAATCTAGATTTGGCTCTTCTCCATTCTTTGAACTTCATTAGGTGAATGTGAGGGCCGTTCACATGGAACACATTTCTGCTTTGAAAAATGTGCTATGATGTGTTTTCTTTCAAGCACCATGTATTTAGAAGCCATGTCATGCATGTGGCATTCCAAAATATGATGTGAGCGCTACAGTCAAAAAATGTGATCACATGCCTCCCGACTGTCCACAAAAATATTCAAAGGCCCAATTACTTTTAAAGTTGTTGATATGCTGGATAAGGATTTTAAAAAATATATTTTACTCACAATTTCTGTCCAATAAAAGTATTGTAAAGCTTGGCATTTTATTAATTTACATGCATTTCCCAAGCCAGAATTATTAAATTAAACCAAACGCTTCTTAGAATATTGTAGGTTTTCTTATAAAACAGTTGTTGAATTGGTAAACTGAAATAAGAAACATCTTAATATTTAGCTGATCAACCAGCATTGTTTTCTGGATGATGCTGATACCAATATAAGCTGTTGGGCAATATGCAATATAGTTAATTGGCCCCACTGTTTGTTACTACATGGGCGTTAATTCCAATGTATACACACACAAAACATTCGAAAGATTATCCGTGGTTGTGAAAAACACAAAAGACAGGGTTGTGGATTTTCTCAAGCAGAGCTCATTGTTTGGTTTCCTGCGTGCTCAAGCCAAGCCCTGTTACCAAGAAACACCAGCGCAGCCCCCCTCGCTCTCCCACCCACAGCTCAACGCTGACATCACACAGCCTTTCCCTCTTTCTTTGACCACGTCTAGCTGTCCATCCCTCTATTTCCATGTCCTTTAGATTCTCATGCTAACTCTAAAGCAGAGTAGAAATTTCAAAAGATTTGGCCTGAGTCTGTCCTGTAAAAAATTGCCAAAATAGGACTGTTAACATTACATTTAGTTTAGAGCTTTTTTTCAGACTCAAGCTTAAAAGGGAAAGTTGGGACATTTTAGCTAGTGATCTAGTTTTGTGTTTCAAAGGTCATATTGTCACACTGTGTGGGGTAAGTTGTCACAATGCAATATTCAATGTTAAGCATATGCGATATTAAGGTAATGTTGAATAATACATGAAATAAAAAACTTGTGGCCATGAGCTTAATGAACCCATTCTAAGACCTTTTCAGTAAGGATGGCATTTAATCAGATTGTAACAGAGGCTTACATTCAGAAAAAAATCAGTTTGGGTCTAATCTGCCTGGGAGAGAGAACGCCGGCCCCCTGCACCTACAGCTCACCAAAATAATAAGCTGCCTGTTTAGGACAATAGAGCTGAGCAGAGAGTCCGAGACGGCATCATTTCCATAAAAATCTCTTTCTTTGAATTAATACACATTAGTGAAACAGCGTCTTGTAAATGTCGCCAGAGTGAGGTTTTAGTACAGATGTCTGCATGCTCAAACTTTTTAGAAATCTATTAAATCTACAGACCACAAGGAAGCAGTTGGACAGACATGTAACTAGACTGATCTTGCATGCTGAGAGTTGCGTAAGTGGTATTTACAGCCATGAGTCACAGAGCACTAACAAAGTGATGCGTCTGTGTTTCTTTATCCCTATATGCGATGTTTAACCTGCAGACATGGGCCAGACAGGTTGGAATAAAAGACTTATTTCCTGATGCTGCATCCACATCCGGCCTGTCTATGAATAATGAACAAATACAAAAGACTGCTTTTAATATAGCTCGCAGACACTGACTGACTATTGCACGATTTATTTCATAGTTGGATTATGCACTTTGAGCAATGGTCTTAGTGTTATTGTTCGGTCTATAAATCTGTAAGGTCAAAGTTCAAGGTGCTGTGTTTAATATTTGCGTTTGTAATTCCACTGCTTAAAGGGATAGATAAATACTTATATAGAGCAGCAGTGTACAATGAATGGAGGATGTTTAAATAATCTTTAAACATTTTTTGTCCCTACACAGTTCATGATGCGAGCATCTCTCAATCACTAATAAGGAAAAAACAGCATAAATAGTCTAAATGACTCATCCGCTACATATTTCAAATCTTTTTAAGTCATGATGATTTAAGAACTGCTTGATGTTAAGTTGTTGAATTCAACACAAGAACCAGATTAGTTCCATTTGCAAAAACATTTTTTCTTGAGTTGGTTCTTTTCAGTTAATTGTTAATTCAGTTCACAAATTGGACTGAAAGATTGATTCATAAATCAATCGGACCATTAAGTCAGTGATTTGAAATCAAGAACCATAAAGAGCTCTGTTTCCCAAAAGCATCATGACCCTAAGTAGATAATTGAACCCATTGGCGCCAATGGTGTTTGCAATCTATTTAGGCTTACAATGCTTTTGGAAAATGCAGCCCAGTCCCAGCCCATCAATGAATCATTTAATCCAATTCAGTCCAGTTAAGTTCATCAGTAAAAACTGACTTTTTTTGTTGTTGTTGTCCTTTTTGGAGCTTGAAAGACGGACGGTATAATCGATCATGTATGTGTGAAGATTCTGATTCTTCAGAATGATTCTTTTGCCATGACAAAAGAGTAAATATGCCTAAAATTAAACTAATGTCCTGCAAAAGAAATACCCTTCTATCAGTAAAAAGATTGTTTGAAAGTAGATGAATACAAGAGCATTATTGGACGTGTGAGAGTCAACGCAATCCACTTCTAATCAGTGTCACAATAAACAGTCACATAAATGTCGAGTGACCTATTCTGAGAATAATATCACTCTTTTGGTTCTACCATCAGATGAACTAACAGTCATTCGGTCAATGTTGGAAGAGAGGAGGTTGATAACAATAACCATGATCTTCATCCACACCTAACCAAGACTAGATATCATCACAAATGAGACCGTTCATGAATTTCTTATCACATCCGATCCTGAATAACCAAACAGAGCTGTTATGAGGCATAAAGGCAAGTCTGTCCTGCTGCGGCAGCCCAGATGCCAGGTCCACTGGGAGATGCTTGGCTCTTGTTCAGTCTAATGAAAGCCTTGTCTGCTGCGCCGCACAGCTCCCTGCATCTTTAAAACCAGATGGATGAATCTGTCCATTAATTCCAATCAGTTAGTCCATATCATTTACCCAACGATTATTCAACACTATATTGACTCATTAGTACACTGTAACAAGCAGAGGGATGAAAATGAAGCCATTTGTCTTTTGGTAAATGACGTATGATGCAGTGGCAAATTGCTGCAGTACAACTTATACCACATTTTCCAAAGGAGACATTAGCCACGCTATATGAACTTGTGTTACTGTCCACCAGCAATGTGTTGTGGTCACCTGGACATCTGCTCTTACCTACAATAGCATAACGAAACAGCTCTGTGCATGAAAACAAATAGAGGAAAATGTGCCATGTCAAGATATGTCAACCTGTAGTATTATAGTGTTAAAAAATTATGATCTGAATTTTAAATACTGAATTTTGAATGGTCATATTGCATGATGCAATATGCATGCATGATGGTATTACTGAGATTTACACTTTTCAACTAAATTGCCTATTTATAATCTGATACTGCATAATTCATTAAATGTGACAAATGTATTTTTTTTAAATCTTTGTTTACTGATATTTAAACTTCAAATAAGTTTGTAATTTCTTTGTTTAAAACAACAACAACAGTTTGCGCAAATAAAATAATGCAGTTTTTGAATAAATTACGTATTTTTTACAATTACACTTACATTTATGAAGACACATTTGAAGCTTAACAGTAAAATCTTGTCAGCATGATTGCATTCATTGTGATGCATGAATGCACTGATGTGTAACAAGTTAAATTCTTCTGCATGCACACACACACACACACAGAAATACACAAACAACACCTTTCTGCAAGGTCAAAATATTCCAGACCAATGGGCGCCGCCCAGCCCCCTGTCTGTCAACTCAATGGCAGGACTGCAGAGTAAACTGTCACTCTCACGAAGACGTGATTCTCGCACATCGATTCACCAGGAACAGGCTGTTGTCAGTCTGTCTGCTTTGCTAAACATCAAAATACAGCATCTGTCCAGCACAAACCTCCACCAAACCCTGCACAGACACTTAACATGACATGACATGCAGAATATTGACTTCTCCACAGCTATTCTCCTTGTTGGATAAAATGCACCATCAACAGCAGCTGGTTTCATTTTGTTGCAATCATCACATTCAACACCAGTAATATGTTATCTTCATCACATATATGGGGTATAAGTCTAGTTATAGCGCAGCATCTCACTATCCAACCAGTTAGGCTCAGAATTCAGCCTCATTTATGAAGCAAACAACAAAAGGTCACTGAATATGCATTAACATCCTCGGAGCTAGAACAGATTCCACCACACACCACTGCAGCAAAACATTTCTACATGTCAGTGATAATGCAGTTATGCAATGCATTATCTGTAGCTATGGGGGAAATGTAGAACTGCTGATGTGAAGACTACACTTTCATCCTTCTTCTCGAACAGATGAAGACCCTGTGGAAGAAACAGCTGAGCCTTTTCTTTGCCAAAGCGGGCAACAGCTGCTATATTGAGGCCCTGTGAAACTTTCCTAAGACTATGTCTCTACTCTATTTTAGCATATTCCAACTTTATAGGTGTTTCTGGTGGCAAAAGAGGACACAAAACAGGTGTAATGGAAAAGGGGTTATGAAGTCTCTTCATGTGGTTTAACATTAAACTAGTACTAGCTCCTTGGGACTTTTTTTTTATGGCAAATCCATTCAATGCCACACTTGCCTGATGATTGTGTAGTCTGTCTTTCAGTTTATGGTCTACAAATCAGTTCATTAAGCTAACTACACTCCCTACAAATGTGTTTTTGCTGTTGTCAAGTGATTATTTTGGTTTCCACTGTATCAAAAATCAGAAATAGATCGTAATTAAAAACAAGATTTGGTTATGGGCCACTTAAATAAAGGGCTGCTGCTACTACTACTACTACTACTACTACTTAAAGCTAAAATAATCAGTAGGCCTATCAAAAAAAAATTTGTTTATCTCTCCTACAGACATTCAGTGTCATTAACAATATGCATCAAACAAGTCAAACAAATCAACTAATTTAGATGATTCATCATCAGGCCTTATATGAACTTTACAAGATGTAGGCTATTCCAAGAGACAAAAGATATCTATGCATGAGTGGTCACAGCCTAAAGACACTAACAGCTATCCTATATCAAGTGCATATAATATGTGATGGCATGACGTTCATTCTGCATGCTGAGTGAAACAATGGAAGATGAAGAAAATCACAGATATTGTCAAACTCGTCGACCCAAACCCCAGCCCCATGACATACAGGGGGAATCTACATCCTGCAGATATTTTAAGACTTCCTCACATCATCGGAGATGGTGGACATTGGAACACTGTAAAAAACGTGGTCAACGTTTACAAAGAACAGGGGCTGATTTCACCCGTCAAGCCACAGAGATGCCTGTCTCCTGTATAAATGTCAATGAATTATTAAACATTGTGTATCAACGCATTCGCCGCAATGACAAAATGAGCCTAATTTGGGCAGACGACGGTAAGAAACTAGTGCACTCACGTGAATTATTGGCCGGATTTACAGAAGAGTCAGCATGAATAAGTGAAGAAAGCGTTTTTCATTGTCAATGTCCGATAAATAATCCAGTTTTTACGTTTTTTTCGTGAAAAACTGCAGTCCTTTCCCGAATGGGAGAGACGGTAAGGAGGGGACAGTGAACTGAGATTGTGGGCGTGCGCGAATGGAAAAGATGTTCATTCATTGGCTAGCACCGGAATAGGAGGAGCTACGATAGCCAATAAGAGTTAGTATTTTGGAATATGTAATTATTTAAAACGTATATCTGAAAAGAGGCGATTCACTGGTTGTGGGGCTTTTTGTTCATCTCAGTTAATTGAATCTTTTGAATCTGAGGAGATTTTTTTTTTTTTAACTGTTTTGTTCACTTTCTGAATGATACAACGGTAAACACTTGTATGAGTAAACAATGTATCAATCACACATCCCGTTCGTAAAAAAATGCGCCTATAAATCTACTATCGAATTTTGTTTATACATTACAGAACGATTCGTATATATATATATATATATATATATATATATATATATATATATATATATATATATATATATATATATATATATATATATATATATATATATAAGGCTGCATTTATTTGATTTTAAAAATACAGGAAAAAATTTACATTTTGAAATAGTATTATGATGTAAATTTCTATTTTAATATACATCCAAATCTACTTTATTCCTGTGATGCAAAGCTGAATTTCAGCATCATTACTCCAGCCTTCAGTGTCACACGATCATTCAGAAATCATCAGTGCTGGAAACTATTTTGCTGCTTCTTTTATTTATTTATTCATTTATTTATTTTCAGGATTATTTGATTAATGAAAAATGGTAAAAAGAAGAGCATTTATTTAAAATATAATTATTTTCTAACAATATACACTACAGTTCAAAAGTTCGGAAAATGTTAATATTATTTTTTATTTTAGTAAAACTTTTCTTCAGCAAGGATGTGTTAAATTGTTACCACTGGACTAATGGCTGATGGAAATTCAGCTTTGCATCACAGAAATAAATTATATTTTAAAGTATATTAAAATAGAAACATTTTGGAAGATTATTTTTTTTTTTTTTTTTGACCAAATAAATGCAGCCTTGGTCAGCATAAGAGACTTCTTTAAAAAACATTACAAGTTTTACTGATCCCAAACTTTTGACCGGTAGAGTATATGGCTGTAGATGATATGAGTGAAAGTAAGGCTGTGTGGGTGGAGTTATGAGGCTGCAGTGTAAGGGTTGGGCTTTGTTTACAGATGGGTGGGGGATGTAAGACTGAAGTCTTGGGCTTTCATTATGAAGGTGGTGGTTGCTATGGAGACTGCATCCAGCCTAAGGCAGCCAGATGGCAGAAGCAGACTGTCTCCTGAGCCACGTCAACAGACGATAAGACATAGACTGAAAATTATTACACATGTGCTTATCATGTGCATTAAATAGTGTGAAAAAAAAAAAAAAAAAATCAGCTGAAATGTTTTTTTTTATTATATTTTATATTAAATATTTGGTAAAAACACATTTGTTTTATTATAATAATAATAATAACTGAATAAATGAAATATTTATAATGTCTATTATTCACACTGACAAACTGCAACTGTGTGATGAAAATGAGTATATTATTTATTTTCTATTTTCTATTATAATTCCAACCAATATAATAAATACTGGTAATGATTATTTTATATATATGTGATAATAATAATAATTTAACAAATTATATGATGTCATATTTACCATTTATATATGCATTTATATTATACTATTAAATATTGGTTTTTAATTGTATAATATTATAAAAAAATAGTATAACAAAATTCTGTTTTGTATAATAATTTAATATTTTTGTTTTTGTATTGAAATAAAGACCTATCATTCCAACATTTCTGTTATTAAATTTACAAACTGTTCAATTTATATTATTTAAGGAAATTAAATACATCAATTCAAGTTTCTGCAATAAACAGCATCCAGCATTTAGACATGTACTGTAACTGCATGAAATCACACATATTACACAGTTTAAAGCCACCAAAACCTGTCCTAGACATTCCAAAGAGCCATTTTCAGGATCAGCTGGACTATAACCATAGCATGTTGTGACATTCAATCGGCGTTTGACCCTTTATTCTCAGTTCTTTGAGACTGATGATGATTCACTCACACAATCAGCCAAACACCCCTCCCCCAAAACTCCACCCCCACAGAGTCTCAGGCTGTCGAGAAGACACTTATTAGACCACCTAATGCAGACCTAGACTATGGGGACCCTGTGACATTATCTATTCTCCCTAATTAAGTCTCAATGTCTTTATTTAGGCTTCTTATTAGTAAGCTCAGCAGACAAAAAAATGAACGACCATGTATAACTACATCAACAAGCCTCTTGTTGTGGTCACACACACACACACACACACACACACACACACACACACACACACACACACACACACACACACACACACACACACACACACACACACACACACACACACACACACACACACACACACACACACACACACACACACACACACAATAAATATAGCTGGCCTAAGCACAGGAAACCATGTTAAAATGCATCTAAGCATCTTAGTGTGCGATTGACTCCTAACTCGAACATGGTCTGAAAATTTTCCTGAAATCTTACTGAACATCAAATGCAGGGGTTTTATTATCAATGACTCAAATAAAATACTTTATTTCATTTTTAGAGCATTGAAAACCACAAATTACATGAAACTCTCTAATTCCAATTTCATCATGTAGACGATTTCTTTGATCTTTGGACTGATCTGTCATAAGGAGGAGAATTTCAGACTGTAATGACCATTCAGAGACAATTTTCAGAAACATGATGTAGTACAAGCTAAGTTATCAGGTCAGTAGAATACTACTAGTACTACTACTAATAATAAAACTTTAAATTGGTCATCGGGAAGTCTGACTGTGTACTCCGTGCATATTTTCAAAGAAAAAAATTTTTGGGACAATTTGTGGTTTTATGTGGTGAATAAGTGAATAACAACTAGGTTTACCAGTTATATTGATTGTTCAGTCTATAACAGGGGTAGGCAAGTTCGGTCCTAGAGAGCCGCAGTCCTGCAGAGTTAAGCTTTAACCTTCATCAAACACAACTGAACAAGCTCATCAGTGTCTTCAGGCTACAGGCATTTATCAGAGTTGGAGCTGAACTCTGCAGGACCGTGGCTCTCTTGGACTGAACTTGCATACCCCTGGTCTAGAATCTAAACTGAGGATAATTAATTAGTTTTGGCATTGCACATGGTTAATTTTTTGCAGATACAGGAGCTGTTTCAGCATGAAAAAATGTCTTGAACTGCCCCCTTGTGTTGAAAAAAGAGCACTGCATGTAAAATGTCTAGTTTTCAATTGATTTCAACAAGGTTTATGAAATCATTATGTTTTTAGGATGCTGTGTGCATTATTCTTTGTCCTCCTTTTATAGTAGACATGGAAATAAATGTCCACTCACGGTTTTAACAAGCAAACAGTGACAAAGCACCAAGCTTGTTTTCCATCAACGCGGCACGACATCTAGCCTAAAACTAAACTGAGTAAATAGAAAACATGTTTTCGTTTTAAGGTTCTGGGTCCACACTGTCCAAATCAAGCTAATTTGATTTGTCTTTTTCACGCCAACGCTTAAATAAAGACATAAAGCTGAAGCCCTCTTTAGTGCTTTTAAATGATATTGTTTGGCTATTTCTCTTCCCAGTACTAAACTTCTCTTCTGTCTTTACCTCTGGCTCGGCTGACTGTGATTGTGATGAGTCAACAGATTGAGATTCCTCTAGAGAATTAAGTGGCTTAGTGTCTGAATCTTTAACAGTCTTTGTGGAGTTTTGGAGTGTGGCAATCATACCGCACTCCACAGATTTCCCTTTTCCAATAACACCTATAGAGGGAGCCGGAGAGGAGTTTACATTACTAGGCACGAATAGTTCCTCTTGGCTGGTATTTTCACAACTGGCCTCGAGAAGCGCGATTGTGTGCCGGCGATTGATGATCTGGCCGTTCTGCAGCAGAGAGCTGGATTTAGAGGTATTTTCTTCTATGGTCATGATCAGCAGTCTTCTGTCTTCCTGGAAGAACGTCTGCCTGGGAGAAAGGATCGGTGACAGGGCGTCACCGGATGAAATGCTACTTCGACTGGACTGGTATTGTAAAACTTTCCGTGACACCTCTCTTATATTTTGCACCTCTTTCTCTGTCTGCACAACTTCCTCCTCCTCCACTGTGAATACAGAGACACGTTTATTGATTGAGGTTTCGGCACTTTCCTGCACCGGGTTTGAGATTGTAATCTCTGAGGGCATGGGTGTCTCATCCTTATCAGTGCTCTCCTTCATCAAGGGGGATTGCATGGCCCTTTTAATGCAGCTGTGTCTCTTGATATCTCTGTTGTCAGCGGGATGGATCTCCTGTTTGGTGGTGTCAGTAAGATTCCCCTGCGTGGGTGACCCGGTGCCGGCTCTACGGCGGGATTGGCGACTGCTAGCCCTCTGTAGGATGGACTCCAGTGCAACTCCTTCAATGTCTTTGTCTCGTGAGGAGCAGGTGGCGGTGGAACGCCGCTTGGCTGCAATCTGAGTATGCTCTCGCTGTTTGCGCTTCACTTCTACCATTTCCCGTTGAAGATTCTCCTATATGGTGAAGAGAAATGACACGGGCATAAGGTCATTCCTTATCATTACGTCTGTGGAAGCCATTATTAAATACATGACTTTGAAAAAACATGACATGATTTTTTTAAGTGACAATATAGAAAAATAATAAAAAAAAGAAAGAATTACCTAATGTTATATGTTATAGGTGCACATATGAGCAAATAAGAGCAAATATTCTTTTGTATGCAGTATCATACAAAAGCTGCACTTCATTTAAAAGTTTGGGGTCTGTAAGATTTTTCAACGCTTTTGAAAGAATTCTCTTTTACGCTCACCAAGACTACATTTATTTGATGTAAAATAGAGTAAGATAGTAATATTTTATATATATATATATATATATAATATGCTGATTTGGTCATCAAGAAACATTTCTCATTATTATTAGCCTATCAAATGTTGTGCTGCTCAGTATATTTTGGTACAAACAAAAAAAAAGAAAGAATTTTAACAAACTTTACTGTCACTTTTGATCAATTTAAGGTGTCCTTGCTGAATAAAAATAAAAATTTCTAAATAATAACTTTCTTAAAATCTTACTGACCCCAAAATTAGTGTAGTGTACATTATATTTTACTTGCTTTTTATTTTATGGTTTCAAAATCCTAATACCTTTCCAGGTTTAAACTGTCGTATCTGCACATCATTTCAAACATATTTGTCAAAAGTGCTGTTGATTTCTTTCTTTAGGTGTAAAAAATGCGTTCTTTAGAAGGTGCAATTACCTGAACTGCTCGTTTGAACTTCTCACAGAAAGAGTAGAAAATGGAGCAACACTCCTCTAGTTTGAACTGAGTGGGATCCTCACAGAAAAACTGCGACACCGAATCACTCACGGCAGAAAGGTTTTTGAACGCTGCCTCAGTCTCCGTTAACCTGGTGTCTGCATTCTAAAAAAAGAACAAAGAAAAGATAGATTGTAGAAACTCTTCTGACTTCTTATTTAACCAAAACATTTCATGCAGTCAAGGAAATGTATTCACGTTGATGTTTCAGCACATCAACAGTCAAAAGACTCAATAGTGTGTAACCATATCTACAGACTTTAGACAAAAAGAACTTGCATGCACATATTCAGCGATAAATTAAAAAGGTTTGAGGCCTAACCTGCAGAAAATCCCTCATCTGTTCTTCCAGATCTGGCTGTTTACCAGCATTCTGCTTTGCCACCTGGACTTTACTCACTTCCTTTTGGAAATCAGTTTCGATTTCCTGCTTATGGATCCTGTATTATGGAAGACAGACAATAGTTTTTTCTTAATTGTAATAAAGCTGAAATAAAAAAATATGTATAAATATTAAATGCAAAACTTAAACTTCCATGAAAATTAGAAATGTTGTTTCGGCAACTAACAGTTAAAAGTTAGTTGTAGTTCTCTGTAAAGATACATAATACAAATGTCAATAGCACAAAATGACTAAAACTTAAATTAAACTGCAAACTGAAAAAAAGCTGTTCAAAATATGAATAAATATTATAATAGTATATTAAGCATACAAAAAAATGCTGCTTTTATTGTTGATAGTTTATCACCAGATTTTTATAATGTGTGTGTATATATTCAGCTAAAATTAAATAAATCACATAAAATAATTACATGGAAATGCCATACAAACAGCAATGTGTGGCCTACCTTGCTGCATCTCCAATGTGCTGTAGCTTCTCTGGGAACCTCAGCAGCGATGCATCGATCTTCTGAGCTTGCTGTAGTACCAGACACATGAGAAGATAATTCAAATGGAAATAAAGCTGTGTCTCGTGTGGCTCTGGCACCACAGTATAATATTAAACATCATAGTTACCATCGCAACATAGTGCATGAGGTTCATTCCAGGCTTGTTGGCTTTGGTATCTGCTAGTTTGAGAAGAGATGTTATTCGGAAACCCACTGCGCTGCCAGCGTACCCTCCCTGGAGGAAACGAGGACAGAACGATTAGGATCTCATGACAATGTAAACACACACACACGTGCAGCACATTATGCTGTTTTGAGGTTGACTGACTTTGCTCATTGTTAACAAGCGTAGCTAGATAAAGTGGCATGATAATACTCACAGAGTTCATGTAGTTCCCTGTCTTCAAGACCAGTCGAATGACTGAATGTAGATCAGCACATTCCAACAGCTCTGGAAAGCGTTTCATACATGAGTTAGGTGAAATCCAACAAATCAAACATAGTTACAGGCATGTAGTTGCACTAATAAACAAAGCACTATGGTACTACCTTGTTTTTTTTTACTTTTTTTATATTTCTGGTGAATCAAACCTATAAACTAAGTCATGCATTTAATAAATAGGATGAACATTAAGTAAGACAGTGCTTTATAGGTGATTTATTTTTATTTTTTTGTAATTTAAAAAGGAAAATGACCAGATATTTCATTATTACATTCAAAATATAAAAACATTTCTATATTAATGAAAGATCTGAAAATAATCATCCATATTAGGGACGTTAATTAGTTGTTTGTCGTTAATTACATCAAATTTTTTAACGCATTTCACGCATTTATTTATATATATATATATATATATATATTCATTTAAATAGTAGCTTTAGAAACGTTTAGCTTTCTTATATATATATATATATATATATATATATATAAAAGAAAGCTAAACGTTTCTAAAGCTACTATTTAAATGAATATATATATATATATATATATATATAAATGCATGAAATGCGTTAAAAAATTTGATGTAATTAACGACAAACAACTAATTAACGTCCCTAACGCGCTATTTTTGACAGCCCTAATATATATATATATATATATATATATATAAACATTATTAAGTACATATAATAATTACAAATTATATATATATATATATATATATATATATATATATATATATATATATATATATATATATATATATATATATATATAAAATAAGCAATAACTGGAAACAGAGTGTGACTTGCCTGCTTCAAAAAAGGGAAGAAGGTTGACTTATAAAGGGATCTAAATCTTACCTTGTCCAGCAGAGGTCATGACTGCAACAGAGTGATTCACTTCATCTATAAAGTGTGGGAATTCCTCTTTGAGTACTAAACAGTTCAACCGTTCTTCATAGCTAGAGAAAGAACAAACAAAGAAATAAAATCATAAGGTTCCCTTACATTTAGAGTCATTTTCAGTGACCTGCAAATCCAATGTATCGAAGACGCTCTGTGAACAGTTTTGTAAGTGTGTGTGTGTTTTTGTCTTTTTGGGGCTGTATAAACCTACCAAGGAACTTTGACAAGTTGTACCATGAACCGATCTGCCTCAGAGAGAGTTGAACAGTCTCCTTTGAAATCAAGAAGCTGACGCACCTAATGAAATGTAGAAACAAAAATGAAAGTACTTCTTCATTTTTGAAGGAATGTTTATTCAAATTCCACTGGCACACTATCAAAGCCTTGGAATTGCTCAACAAGTGTAACTAAACCCTAGATCCATTACACCCACCTCTCCATCCTCTGGCAGGAGTTTGCACAACTCCTTCAGTTTCCCAGTACCAAATCTTTCTCCTTTACAGTTGATAATGTCATCAATCATCCCACTCACTGACCTGTGGAGAAAGGTGAAGAAAGATATAGCAGAATTACAGTGATTCAATAATTCAAATGAAATAGCTGCATAAAACATTATCATTTTGTTTTAAAATACAAAAAAAAAAAAAATATTATATTATAATATTATATTCATCATAAAACTATTTTAATTTAATTGTTTCATTTTTCTAACATTGTAAACCTCAATTCTATATTCAGCATTGTTCGGCAAAAAAATGACACATCCGTAGGAGGTTTAGAGGAAGTGTCAAACATATGGACTTCCACAATGAGTCATACTTCACCTTGTTCTGACTAAAAAAATACCGGGACTAGACAAGCCCAATCTTGCTTTTTTAGAGATACACAATCACACCAAACTGGTATCACAAGCTCTAGCACAAAAAAAAAAATTGATGTAGTTATTAACGAGTCAAACTTAAACTGTCACAATCACCTGATAAATGTCTGAGGATAAACAGTGCATGATTAAGGGAACCGCTGATGATGTAAATAAGGCAACCCCAATCTTATCTTCATGCTTGTACTCTGGCAGAAAACATGGACTGTCTGATGTTGTCAGAAATAAATTAATTTGGCTTGCAGAGACATGAGCAATCTATCATATGACTACTGTGCGTTTCCACCCTAGGATCTGCTGATGAAATGAAGAGCTTTTCTAAATCCTCTTTTGTGAAACACTCACCTTCTGAACTGCTTGAGGAAGATACAAATGTTCATGTTCTTCTTGGAGTTGAGGATGGTCACCTGACAAGAAAAAAAAAGCCATTATACTGTACGGACAATGTTTGACAATGACAGCTTTCAGATTGATTTTAAATTTTTTTTTAATGTATATTACATCATTAACATGTAAACAGATTGAACCAAGTATTTACTCCACCTTAATGTGTTTAATCATTTACGGACTATGAAAAACTAATGATGATTTATGAACAACAACTCTGCCTATTAATTTCTTACATTAAGAATTATCACCGGAACATTGTGATGATGTAATTCAGCTGTTGTAAAATTAGATCTTCTACATCACAGTGTTTTTGAAATGAAAGCTATTCAATATTAGTGGAGTCCACCTTATGTCAACACTTCCAGAAAAGAAGCAATCACTCCACCTTTAAAAAGAGTTCAGATCAAAGGACAAACATCATCGAGTGGCGTCTATAAATGACACAGCATTGTCTTTTGAATGACTGTAAGTATTATTTGCAAGAGAAAGTTACATCAAATCTAGTTACTAGGATGTTTTTTTTCTGGCTGTGGGCCATAGCATGACAAATCATGATGACAAAATAATTAAAAAAGAAAAATCTTTCTTAAAGGCTCTCTGAAAAAACAATCACATGGCATTTTTGGGGGGAACTCCCAATTTGAAATCAGATGATTAAATTAAACTTCTCTTTTCCTATTATCTACCTGATATTAGTTAACAATTAGTTCCGTATTATGTGACTTTGGCAGAAGTAAAGCCAGTTTTTAAACAGATGTTCACTGACAGAATGATAACATGCAACTGTTACCTCAATTTTATCTTTATATCTAATATATGCATTCAAAAATTGATTTATGGATTTTACAAAAAAAAAAAAAAGAAAAAACATCACTAAATCAACCTAAATCCATTGGGTTACAAAAAAAGGCTTAAAGGGTTAGATCAATTAGAAGAAGCTTTAAATAGTAATACTCTGATTTTTACACTATGTTAAAGAAGAATGACCATAAAGAAATGGTTCATGCAAAACTAGCAATCATGACACCTCCTACATGCAGCATGACAATATATGATGCTGCTTATGTCACCTTCTGCTCTTTAATCATTACTACAGTGACAATTACGTCTCTATTACAGACTGTTGGGGACAGTCACTGACCCGACCCCAGTGACAAGCTTGATGTAAGCATATGCAGATCTCTTGAGTCTGGAAACGCCAATTTACTTTAAGGTTGCAAGTACAAAACTCATTTTCTGGCACATTCCAGCTGAACTCACCATTTCGGGTCCTGAGGCATGGCTCGGGGACTGGCGTACACTGCGCCTTTTTTTGACCTGGACCTGTTTCTGGTCATCGCGGCTGAACAGCTCTTCCATACCTTTGGTGTCCAACTCAAACTCACTGCTCTTCTCAGCCGTCCATATGTTATGTTTACCAAGCACAGTGTCCTTAGGTATGGCCTCCCAATTAAAATTACGCATTTTAGACGCCCGTGTCGGCCCTCTGGTAAACGGGCTTCCACCGAAGAGGCCAGGGGGTGGAGGGGGAGGGGGAGGTGGGGCAATAGGTGGTGGTGGTGGTGGCGGCGGCGGTGGTATCATGGTTTCACTTGCAAAGATACTGCTGCATCATCCCTTTAAAGAAAAGCCAGAAAAAGAAACAACATGGAAACTCTGTCTCTATGTTAATATATGCTGTCATTTAGCTGAAAAGGGAAGAATTAGTGTATATAGGGAAGTTAACCAAGAAACTCGAATGAGCAATGGTGAATACATAACCAATAAAACTATGGCAGTGAAAAACAGACATATAATATAATGGTGAAATTGGATATAATGGTGAAATTAACCCTTATTATATATATATAGAGAGAGAGAGAGAGAGAGAGAGAGAGAGAGAGAATTCCACCATTATATTTATCTGTAGAATATTTTTAAAGCTTACAAAAAACATCCCAATTCCAATTTTTTTTCTCTTTAAACCACAGTTCATTGCTGGTAATCGTTTGGAACCCTCATATACAAACATTTTGATTACCAAACCAATATAATACTAAATGATGCTGTAAACTATTACAGTAACCTAGTCCGTGAAAAAAAAAATGTCTATGTCCATAGTATTTTATGGTAGCACCTTGATAGCTTTGTATGTTTTAAATCGTAGAAATGATTAACTTACTCGTTTGAGAGGTATCCAAGACGTCCCCCAAAATAAATTACTGTCGCTATCCGAAATTACTTTGGCTGCGTACTCCAAACGGTAAAAATACTTTCGCACGGGACTGTTGGTCACAGCATATCAAGCCGTTCAGCGGAAGAGTGATGTTGTAATCCTCTGCTCTCTTACCTGTAGCTCACGCCCAGAACTCGTCAGCGCACGTTTCAGATCTAATCCCCGCGTCACCGTTCAAATTTCAGCCTACCATGTAAACGGACATTAACTGATAACGGCTAGTACTTTACCGTTAGGAACAGAACGCTGGGCCGTCTACTTGTAAATAATATATATTTTATTTATTTAGTATTTAATTCAAAAATGTGCAAAATATAATGGGTTTGCCTTAAATTATCTGACGTGTATCTTAATGTTGAAGTGAGGTGATGAGTAATTTTTGCAAAATATTGTACATTTCAGAAGAAAACCAAGCAATTCAGAGCAGTTTCAGAGCAGATTTATGTATGTATGTGTATATATATATATATATATATATATATATATATATATATATATATATATATATATATAAACACACACAAAATCCAGTCACTATTCAGTAAGAGAAAAGTCTTAGCAAGAAGTAGTAGTCTGTACACTTAGAGTATTTAGAAGCTCGAACCAAGCCTTGTGGCAGTAAAAGTAGTAGAGATAAGACAAACTCACTATATTTCATGGCTTTCAAATGTGTTTTAATTTCATAAATGGGACTTCACAATTTACATAAATATAAATATATTAACCTTCTTATGACACATACCATGAGCACTTTTTCATTCTTATAACATGACCCAATCCTCCTCCAAACAACCTTACATTAAAAACAAACACACAAGCACAACATTCTTTCATTTCAGCTCTACTCTATTGAGATAAAGTATATAAACTGAACAGGGAGGTGCTCACTGGATAAATATGACTATGAATGCCTCAAAAAATGTGAATGTCTTAACTGAAAGTGATGTGATAGAATTCTATTGTAATTTTGCAACATTCTACTTTAAATGTATAGGAGATGGTAAGTTAAGGCAGCTGTAAAACGTAACCACAGTTAGTTTCCATAAGCCATTTGAATCAAAATTAATATTCATTTGAAGACGTTCTGGTTTTAAATAAACCGGGCATCTTTCCAAGGTTTGGCAACGTAAAGATATCTACTTCTTACGAATCACTTTTACATCCCCGTCCATCCATTTTCAGCTTTCCATGCTCGAGTGTCTCTTTACATCAACAAGGTGATCACTGTTCCTCAAGCCACGATGGCTTGTCAGAACCTGGTGGCTTCAATTTCACATTGAACTGTCTGAGAGTCTGTTCCAGCTGCTGCTGGTTTCCAGCAAAATATGCAGAGACAGCATTATGAAACAGTAGGAGCTGTTTGTGCATCACCTTTACCTGGAAATCAACATACACACATATGAAGAAACTAAGAGAAAACTGTAATACCTTTGACTTGTGAAATAAAACAGGTGAATAACATGGATTTCAACATGGTACCTTATTTTCCTCCAAGAACTTGAGTTTGATGCTGACATCACTGTGCAGTCGCTCATACTTGTCTTTATGGATCTGGTACTGCTGTTGAGCCATCTCAATGCGCACCATGGCTGCAGCGTCCCGCGGACCCACGCTCAACTCCTCCAGGTCGGCCCTGTAGGCATCAAACTCCAGCCTGAAACAATAGCAGCAGTTGTATCACTTTTTTCTTCTGGGAAACACAGAAAGTATTCTGAAGAATCGTAAGCTTATAGTTTTCCACTGTGTGGACCAAAAAACCGACATCAAGAGACATTTCTTAAAATACATTCCTTGGTCTACAAAATAAATAAAGTGCTAAAAGTTCAGAATGACATGAGAATGAGTAAATGAAGACCTAATTTAAATTATTTATACAAAATTAAAACACACACACACTTGAGCCCACCCTGGTCCATTAAACTGCTTTTACCTTGACAGGTTAAAATGTAAATCTTATGATGCAACGATGAATGTTGTGAAAAAAAAAAAAAAAGACCAAGACATGAGTCAGCCAGTATGTGTGTGTGAATGACGACTTCAGACAGATTGACAAACTCATTGCAAAATGAATTCCAATCATATTCTAAATGATGTTGAAATAAAGCATTTACTTGTTCAGCCCTTTTTGTAATCTACATTCCATGATATACTTGTCTACTGCAGTAAGTAGAAAAGTCTTCATTTCTGGGTTTTCTTAGCAACTATACAACACACACACACACATATAAAATATATCTAAATTATATATTTAAAATAAAATAAAAAATAATAATTAAAAAATGTTTTTTTTTTTATATTTTTTTAGACGTGTTGTGATTTCATGCTAATTTGATTGATCAACCTATATATTGTGTAATTAATTTGTGATTTTTTTTTTGTCAATCCTAATCTAAACTTGTTTAAGGACCCATTAACACATTGCTCATGTAACATGTAGCTCAATAACATAAAACTTCTGATACCTTGCATTCTCATACATCTTGATGGTCATGAGTGTGTCCTCCATGGTTTTGTTGACTAGTGTATTAATGCTGGACACAAAGAAATTGATGGCACCCAGGAGCGTCTCTCCATTCTTGCATAGCAGTCTTTGTGTCTCTGCATTAAAGCCAAACTCATCCTGGAAAAGTTTAAATTAAGTTAAGGCTAACATTATTTATAAAGCTTTTAAACCATCAAATAGAGTAAAAGCCTATTAGATTATTATGTTAAAATTGTCACTAAACCACTGCATCAAAACTACTAATACTCTATTTTAGTGGAACCAAAATGTTCACACATTCTGAAAAAAATTTACAGTCTGCAATGTAATGAAAGAAAAATTTACTCTAGATTCATGTTTTAATTAAAATTTAATCCATTTAACCATGAAATAAAATCATTTTATGAAACATACAAAATATAAGTAAAATGTAACAGATCTGCAATAGAACAGTGGATATCATTTTGCACAGTATTTATTTATTTTGTATTTTTTGCCTTGATGGAAAAAAAAAGACCTTTAAGGTAAGTGCTAGCAATTCCTTCTATTGTAAAAATAATTTACAAATGGTGAGATTCAGTGTTATGTGATATGTAACCGAATATAAATTCGACCAGCCACAGAGCAGGGACACACCATGAATAGTACCTGCAATTCTGGTGATTTCTGGCTAAGATCAGCAAAGGTGTCTCCGAGAGCCTGCTGAGTCTGCACCATGTTGTAGAAGTGGTTGGTGAGCTCACGTGCTAGTCTCAGAATATGCTCGTACTTCATTTTAGTCTCTCTTAGCACATCGATCTGAGCCTCAAGCTCCATGTCCACAGTCTTCGTTCCACGACCGAAGCGCTCCGAAAACATCTGTTTTGTGCACTGGTAAAAAAAGGACGGCAAGAGATACATATGAATCCCTTCATAGTTTTATCTTTATAAAGCCGAAATACCTATACATAATTAATTCAAAATAAATCTTTGTGGTCAGAAAGATTAAAAAAAATTAATAGTTTTATAAAGCAAGGATGCGTTCAATTTATCAAAGGTGACAGTAAAGACATTTAGAATGTTACAAAAGATTTCAATATATGTTATAGTCATCAAAGTATCCTGAAGCAGCAGAATTGTTTTCCACATTTATAATATTATTTTTTCTTGAGCACCAAATCAGCATATTAGAACGATTTCTGAAGGATCATGTGACACTACACTAAAGTAATGGCTGCTGAATATTCAGCTTTGTCATAAGAGTTCCACAATATTGTTGTTTTTACTGTATTTTTTAATAAATTCCTTCAGCCTGGGTGAACTTAAAGAGACTCGCTTCAAAAACATCAAACTACTGTACCTTGTACGTGTTAATGCTCCACTTTTTCACGCTGTCAAATTTCTCTACAGCTACTCCTTTTGCGGCCTCCTCTGACATCATGGATGGGTGGCTATTGCTGTGGTGCATGCTGGGAGCTGAGAGTAGAAAACGTAGGTACATTTATTAGAAATAGGGGGCCATACCAAAACACAATACCATTCCAAAAAGGGCATTCTGGATATAAGGGACGGCGTTTTGAATATCACAACCCAGTCACTTTATAGACACCTCATGCACTGGACCATTTTCAAACTAGAGACTTCAAAATTCTACACAGAACGAATCAATTCATTCCTGAGACTAAAAAATGAATAGGGTTGAGAATAAAAGGTGTGATGACAGTAAATGAGTAATGAGTGATGATTAAGGGCTGAAAATGTGTCTGGCGGTGACAGGACGGGGTGAGGAGGCCCTGAGATACCTGGGTAATGTCCTGGCTGGTGTGCTATCCAACTGGTGGCTGAATGACTGGGAGTGATGCCCCTGGATTTGAAGCGGATGTCTGAAATGAACGAGTAACAGTGGACGGGTGGAGGAATGGGATGGAGGTTTAGTTCAAGTGAAGGGCCTTTTATTGAAATTTCAACACTGAGTGTTTTGTAGTAATATGAATGAGTAACACACATGAACTGGGTGGTACAATGATTATTCTGTA